>NW_007253531.1:96806-97876 GCF_000164805.1 Carlito syrichta
ACCAGCAGGTCGAGGCTGCGTGGCCGGGAGCGGCCACTGCACTCCGGACAGAGTGAGACTCCAACTCAAAAAAAAAAGGGTGGGGGGCAGAGAGTGAGAAAGGGAACGAGGGAGGAAGGAAGGGAGGGAGAGAGAGGGAGAAAGGGGTTTCACTCCTATCATTGACTCAAGGACCAAGTCACATTGTTGGCAGGGGAGAAATGTTTAAGCCTGTGTTAAGACTCGCCAACACATAGACTATGGGGGAGCCTGTTAGCGAGTTTAAACTCTGCTTCAGATATGGAAACTGAGACTCAGAGAGGGAAAGAAAGAAATTCAAATTCAAAGTCATACAGCAGAGAGTAAGCAAGTCCCTGAGAGCCGAGTGGGACTGGGTGTCACCGTGATGGAAGCTACATTTTCTGAGTCTGGGTAAATGGAGGAGGCAGCTCAAATGAAGAAGCATCCACCCCACTTCTTGGTAGGAAGGCTGCCTCAGCCGGAAGAGACTGTAGCTAAGAGCTTCAATTCTGGAGTCATTGCCAGGGGTCAAGTCCCTCCTCTATCACCTAGCAGTTGTGCCACCTTGGGTAGGTTCTTCCATTTCTCTGAGCCTCAGTTTCCTCACCTGTAAGTAGGGATAATGGCTGTGCTTATCTAATGGGGTTGCTGCAAACTCACTCAATATGAACTGCTCCCACTACCACTCCCTCCATCATCACAGCCATCATTCTCAAGTCAGTGTGATTAAGGGTTAGGCAAACCTGGACGTGGTGGCTCACGCCTGTCATTCCAACACTTTGGGAGGTCAAGGAGAGAGAATCGCTTGAGCTCAGGAGTTTGAGACCAGCCTAAGCAACACAGAGAGACCTTGTCTCTCTAAAAAAATTTAAAAATTAGCTGGGCATGGTGGTGTGTACCTGTAGTCGCAGCTATTCGGGAGGATGAGGTGGAATCACCTGAGCCCAAGAGGTCAAGGCTTCAGTGAACCATGACCATGCCACTGCACCTCAGCCTGGGTAACAGGGTGAGACCCTGACACACACACACACGCACACACACACACACACACACACACACACACACACACA
>NW_007253531.1:98272-101561 GCF_000164805.1 Carlito syrichta
TTGTGATTGTGCCCCTGGACTCCAACCTGTGTGACAGAGCAAGACGCCATCTCTAAAAAAAGGCTGGGGTAAACATCCACATTGATAGCTTCCAGAAAGTCGGATCGACTTTGTCACTTTGCTGCACTGTTCAAAATGCTGTAGTGACTCCCCATCTCACAGACCCCAGTGCGGATGCCCGTCACTCAGGCTCTCCATAACCTGCACCGTGACCCTTGGGAGTCGGCTCACTCACTCTGCCAGGGCACCTGCTTCCCTCCTGCCAAGTTCATAGGGTGAAACGGGAGCCACTCAAACCTCGTTGAAGACTACCACTAGGTGGCGCGCCACCACCCTTGGGCTGTCGGGTGGGCACCAGGCTGTGTACTATACTTTGGGGAGGTAGCGGTGGGGGCGTGATATCCTGAGTGATTGGGCCTTGTCCTGGGTGTGTGTCCTCCAGGGGGACACCACATGGGAGGCCACGTGGGTTTCTCAGTCAGATACATCTAAGTGTGAAACCCAGCCCCACCACTCACCCACAGTGAGACCCTGAGCCTCTCTGAATCTCACCTGGACAATGGTGGTTATCCCACTAGCTCATGGTGGCACTGTGGGGACAAAAGAGGAGCAAAGGGGATAAGAGAGTACGAGAAAAGTGCCCAAGACGGGGCCTGCAATATAGCAAGGGAGGGCTCTTCTTGAGTTTTCCTGGGGAAAATGGGCACACTCAGGCTCAGGGCTTCTAGAGCAGGGAAAGCTATCCAAGCCTGGCTGTGCACAAGCCTCTCTTGTGGTGGGGATGCCCATCTGAAACCTGCTCAGCTCAACTCTTTCTTTTTAAAATTTTATCTTTTTGTGAAAAATTAATTTTCAATTTTTTTAGTTTGCAGTTTTATTGATTTTTGCTTGTTAATGTTTTCTGTTTCTGCCTGTCTGTTTTTCTAGTTTCATTATATTACACTATATTTTATTTTATTGTATTTCATTTTATTGTAGAGATGAGGTCTCGCCAAGTTGCCCAGGCTGTTCTCGAACTGGTGGGCTCATGCAATCCGCTTACTCAGCCTCTCAAAGTGCTGGCATTACAGGTTTGAGTCACTGCACCCAGCCTAGAATTTTATCTTTTAAAGACAGGATCTCATTCTGCTGCCCAGGCTGGAGTGCAGTGACATGATTGTAGCTCATTGCAACCTGGAACTCCTGGGTTCAAGCGATCCTCCCATCTCAGCCTCCCCAATTGCTGGGCCTACAGGCGGACACCATGCCTGGCTAATTATAAAAAAAATTTTGTTTTTTTGTAGAGATGAGATCTCACTCTGTTGCCCAGGCTAGTATCCCTGAACTCCTGGGGCTCAAGCAATTCTCCCGTCTTGGCCTCCCAAAGCACTGGAATTATAGGTGTGAGCCACTGTGTCCAGCCTGAACTCAGCTCTTCAGGTATGAAGACCAGGGATTGTCACTGAGACATGCTTCCCAGTGAGGCACTACCTTGGAGACTGTTTCAATCCCAGCCTTCCCATTTAGAGATGACAAAACTGAGCTCTAGGAAAGGGAGATGGTCTGCCCAAGTCCACTCAGCTAGGAAGTAGCAGAAACCTGACTTCCTGCCTGTCTCTGCTAAGGGCAGGGCCTACAGAGCTGGCCCAGCAGAAGCCTGACCACTTGAGTCCCTCCTTTAAAGCTAGGACTAGAGGGGCGTGGTGGCTCTCACCTATAATCCCAGTACTTTGGGAGGCTGAGGTGAGAGGATTGCCTGAGCGTACGGGTTCGAGACCAGCCCTGGCAACTTAGTGAGAACAATCCTCATCTCTACAATAAATCAAAAAATTAGCCGGGCATGGTGGCACGTGCCTGTAGTTCCAGCTACTTGGAAGGCTGAGGTGGAAGGATTGCCTGAGCCCAGCAGGTCGAGGCTGCGGTAGCCGGGAGTGTGCCACTGCCCTCCAGCCTGGGTGACAGAATGAGCATCCAATTCAAAAATAAAAAAAAAAAATAGAACTAGGTCAGGGGGAGATGAAGAAGCTCAGAGGCCCCCCGCAACCCCAAAGAAAGGAGGGGCTGTTTATAGATGCTTATTCTTTGTGGCATTCACTGCTGAACGATGATACCACATACTCTTTGCTTTCTTACCGTAATTCTGAAGTGTAGACCAGAATGATAGCCTTCCTACCTCACAAATGAGGAGACAGAGGTTCAGAGTGGGGAGATGGGTGTCCTCAAGGTCACCCAGCTAAGAGCAGAAAAACTCAGGCCCTTCATCTCTCAGGCCCACTGTTCTTGTCTAGTCGCTAGAAGTTGCAAGCTCCTAGTCCAAGAAACACTCTAGCGGCTTTCTATTGAGTTAAAGTGTTTTTATTTATTTATTTATTTTGTAGAGATGGAGTGTCCCTATGTTGGCCGGGCTGGTCTCGAACTCAGTGATCCTCCTACCTCAGCCTTTGAAAGCATTGGGATTCCAGGCATGAGCCACCATGCCCGGCCTGTGTTAAAATGTTTTAAATTTATTGTTTAACATTCCTAAGAATTAGATTTCCTAGAAGATGCTTATTTCCCGGCTGGGTGCAGTGGCTCACACCTGTAATCCCAGCACCCTGGGAGTCTGAAGTGGGAATATTACTTAAGGCCAGGAGTTTGAGACCAGCCTAGGCAACATAGCAAGAACTCGTCTCTATAAAAAATAAAAAACAGACCGGGTGTGGTGGCTTAAGCCTGTAATCCCAGCACTTTGGTAGGCCAAGGTGAGAGAATTGCCTGAGCTCAGGGGTTCGAGACCACCTGGGCAATTTGGTGAGACCTTGTCTCTACAATAAATCAAAAAATAAGCCAGGCTTGGTAGTGCATGCCTGTAGTTCCAGCTGCTTGGAAGGCTGAGAGAGAAGGATCACCTGAGCCCAGTAGGTCGAGGCTGCAGTGGCCATGAGCGTGCCACTGCACTCCAGCCTGGACAATAGAGTGAGACTCTGATTCAATAAAATAAAATAAAATAAAATAAAAATCTTAGCCAGGTGTGGTGGCATGTGCCTGTAGTCCTAGCTACTTGAGAGGCTGAGTAGGGAGGATCACTTGAGCCGAGGAGTTGGCAGCTATAGTGAGCCTTGAGTGTGCCACTGCCCTCCAGACTAGGCAACAGGGTAATACCCCAACTCAAAAAAAAAAAGTACCTATTCCCGTTTCTCTGAAAATCTAAATGTCTGGCAACACAGAGTTTACATTCCTGAGAGGTAAGAATAGAATAGAACTGAGTAGACACTGTATCTTTTTTTTTTTTGAGTTGGAGTCTCACTCTGTCGCCCAGACTGGAGGGCAG
>NW_007253531.1:101693-132098 GCF_000164805.1 Carlito syrichta
CGCGGGCTCAGGCAATCCACTCACCTCAGCCTCCCAAAGGCATGGGATTATAGGCTGAGCCACTGAGCCCGGCTGACACTGTATCTTTTAGGGGGACACTGGCTTTACAATTCAACATGGTCCCCACTACCTCACTCTGTTGCAGACACCCAGCTGGATTCATACACCAACGGCACCCCCCTGGTCCTGGCGGGCATCTGGACTTGAGACACCTCCTTCAGCCCACAGGAGTCTTTCCTAAGGAAATGGCCCCAGCTAATGAGGGCTGCTAAGAATCTCTTCCGGGCACTGGGATCCAGGGATTGCCCAGAAATACAAGAACGCTGGCTCCCGGCAAGGAGGAGGGCAGCTCTCCAGGCTGTGTGACTGGCCGGATGGTGCCTGGAGTTGGCCGGAGCCAGTAAGAGGCGGATTCCCTCCATGGGGAAGCTCTGGGGAGGCCCCAAGCCTGGTCCCAGGTCTTTCCCTTCCCAGATGGAGTAGGGGGCTGCCAGAGCAGAGCATGTTGGGGGCAGACAGATGGAGCTGCAAATCATGTTAGCCGGCAGCAGATGCAGGGGCTGTGGCCTGTGTCTGCTGGTGAGCGGCTCCGCAGCCACACGGTCCAGCGGGGCTATAAGCACTGGGCGACTCTTTTATGAACCCACGACCATTATTCCATCCTGGTGGGCTCTTCCCTGCCAGGTGAGCAGGGGGCAGCTGGGATAGCTGTGAGCCTTTCCCTCCAGCATCCCAAAGCCCTGAGTCGGGCAGCACAGGCCATGACAGAATCTGATAGCTTGGATTCGAACTGTGGCTCCTTCCGTCACTGCTGTTGTTCTTAGGCAAACCACCACCTCATGCCCTCATTTTCAGACCTGTGACACACAGCTAATGATACTTCCTCCTTTGTAGGGCTACTACGATGATAATAAGACATGACATAGGCCGGGTGCGCCTGTAATCCCAGCACTTTGGGAGGCTGAGGAGGGAGGACTGCTTGAGCCTAGGAGTTCTGGACCAACCTGGGCAACAGAGTAAGACAAAAATTAGCCGGGTGTGGGGGTGTGTGCCTGTATCCCAGCTACTCAGGTGGCTGAAGTGGAAGGATTACCAGAGCCAAGGAGGTTGAGACTGCTGTGAGCCGTGATCGTGCCACTGCACTCTGGCCTGGATGACAGAAATAGACCTTGTCTCAAAAAATTAAAAAACTTAAAAGACATGAACAAGTGTCTGATATACAGTAAGCGTTTAATACTAGGTCAGCTGCTGTGACTACTATTACCAGGGACTACTTCTATTGGGGGAGTAGGTAGTTTTAGGGCACAGTCATCGAACCAAGTAAACAAATTAATAAGATCATTTTGGAAGGTTTTAATACCATGAAGAAAAAAAAGAAGGGCAATAAGAGAGCAGCCAGGGTGATTCCAGAGGCCTCTTTGGAAGGCAGCTTGTGAGCTGAGATCTGCAGCGGGGCTTCTCAGCCTCGGGACTATTGTCATTTGAGGCCAGAAATCCTCTGCCCTGGTGGGGAAGCGGAGGTGCCTTGTGCCGTGTCGAATGTTTAGCAGCACCCTTGACCTTTACCCTCTAGATGCCACTAGTTCCCCGCTCAGTTGCGACAACCAAGTATGTGTCCAGACATTGCCAAATGTCCCCTGGGGGGCAGAAATGACTCTGGTTGAGAATCAACTTTTTGGGGGCGTCGAGGTCTCATTCTGATGCTCAAGCTGGAGTGCAGTGGCATGATCATGGCTCACTGCAGCTTTGACCTCCTGAGTTCAGGGGACCTTCTGCCTCAGCCTCCCGAGTAGCTGGGGCTACAGGTACACACCACCACACCCGACTGATTTTCTGATTTTTTGTAGAGGCTAGATCTTGCTATGCTGGCTAGGCTGGTCTTAATCTCCTGGGCTTAAGCGGAGGAGAGGATCTTGCCAGAGAATCATTTATATAAATGGCAAGGAGCCAATTCCCCAAAGATTATGGGAGAAGACTTCCGGATGAGAGGAGAAGTAGCCTTGGAGAGATAGACTCTGAACACAGAGAGCAGGAGGACCTGGAAACCTGACCCTGACCTAGGCATTTGCAACGTCTGGAAAGAAGCAAGTTCTCCTTGGAAAAGGAGTCTGCGTGTCCCAACCCTTCACACAACTTGGTCAAAGAAATACTGCATGCATGGCATTAGGTGTGGTGGCTTATGCCCAAAATTCCAGCACTTTGGGAGGCCGAGGTGAGAGGATTGCCTGAGCCCATGGGTTCAAGACCAGCCTGGGCAACTTGGCAAGACCTCGGAAGGAAGGAAGGAAGGAAGGAAGGAAGGAAGGAAGGAAGGAAGGAAGGAAGACTGCATGGAACAAGGCTGTACTAAGTATAGAACAAAGTCGAGGTTTAGGACTGAGGCTCAGATATTCAGACTGGCATACTGTTTCCTTACTCTCTTCTCTGAGCTTGGGAATTAGGTTCTATACATTGAATCCTTTGATGTTTCTTCAAAGAAATTCTGCACTCCAATCACTGAAAAGCTGGCTAAAAATGCAGATTCCGGGCCCCACCCCTCCAGCTGGCTCCACAGTTTGCTCAGGAATGAAAACCTCTAGATTCAACCAGATGCCAGGTGTGGGAGGTCCTCTAAGGCCATCTCTGTGCTTTTTGAAACTTTCCTGGCCACCCTCCAGCATGGAAACCAATGTTAGCTTCTATGGAGCGCCCACATGTGGAAGAGAGACACATGGGCAGGGGGCTAGGGCCTCTGTGGCCCAGGCTGTCCCTAGAGCTCAAAACCACCTATCAACTTGACCATCTCCATGGTAATAGATGGGGACAATGAAGTCCAAGGAGGGAGACATCTGCCCAAAGTCATGTGGGCTCTCTTGGTAAACCCAAGACCTGCCTTGTCTCTGGACCCACAAACTTCGAGCCTCCTGTGTCTCCTGGGCTCATGCATGGTGCTGAGCACTCTCCTAGTCCCACATGCCACGTGCCAACAGGCATGGCTCCCAAACACCCTCCCGGGCCTGGGCTGCAGCCTCAGACCCTGAGCCCATGTCCCTGCTCCTTCCTGCCCTAACAGAAGGCACCTGTGCTTAGCAAAGACCTCAGCCCCACAGTGACACCAGCTCTCTGGGCGGTTCTCCTGCTGGAACCTGGGTGGGCCGAGGGCAGGATTCTGGTCCTGGGTGAGGCCCTCCACCACAGAGGACAGGAGGAGTAGTCTGACATCTCTCATAATTGTTGATGCTATATTCCATTAATTCTATATTTTGACATTGTAACATTCCTGAAATAAGAATGCAAGATAAGCCGGGCTCGGTGGCTCAACCTGTAATACCGTGCCTTTGGGAGGCAGAGGTGAGTGGATTGCCTAAGCCTGCAGGTTCGAGACCTGCCTGGGCAACTTGGCAAGACCTCATCTCTACAATAAATCAAAAATCAGCCGGGCGTGGTAGCACGTGCCTGTAATTCTGGCTACTCGGAAGGCTGAGGCGGAAGGATCACCGGAGCCCAGTGGGTAGAGGCTGCGGTGGCCAGGTGCGGCTACTGCACTCCAGTCTGGGCGACAGAGCGAGACTCCCACTCAAAAAAAGAAAAAGAAAAAGAAAAAAAAGAATGCAAGATATAATCAACAGTAATCTTGAGCACTGCCTCATGGTTTAGTTGGGAGGTTTCTTTTTCTTTTTTTTTTTTTAGTCAGAGTCTCACTCTGCTGCCCAGGCTGGGTTGCAGTGGCATGCTCACAGCCCCAGTGTTGACCTGCTGAGTTCAGGTGATTCTTCTGCCTCAGCCTTCCAAGAAGCCGGAACTACAGATGTGCACTACTGTATCTGGCTAATTTTTTGATATATTGTAGAGATGAGGTCTCACCAAGTTGCCCAGGCTGGTCTCGAACCCCTGGACTCAGGCAATCCTCTCACCTCGGCCTCCCAAAGTGCTGGGATTACAGGCTTGAGCCATTGTGCCCGGCCTAGTTGGGAGGTTTTAAAAAATTCTCATTGACACAAAATGATGGTGCATCTTAACAAAAAGTAGAGCTTATGCTTGAAGAAAAAGAATAATCTCCTTTTTTGGGGAAATGCTGGCCTTAAGGTGCATCTTGTAACTTAATCTTCATGAGAACCTTATAAAGGCAAATTACCCCAGGTTTTTATTTTTGTTTTTTTTTTTGGGGGTTGGAGTCTCACTCTGTCGCCCAGACTGGAGTGCAGTGGCCGCTCCCGGCCACCGCAGCCTCGACCTGCTGGGCTCCGGCGATCCTTCTGCCTCCGCCTTCCAAGTAGCCGGAATTACAGGCACGTGCTACCACGCCCGGCTGATTTTTTGATTTATTGTAGAGATGAGGTCTCGCTGCCCAGGCAATCCACTCCCTCAGCCACAGGCTCAGGCAATCCACTCACCTCAGCCTCCCAAAGGCGTGGGATTACAGGCTGAGCCACCGAGCCCGGCTTACCCCAGGTTTAACAGGTGAGAAGACTGAGGTCCAGAGAGGTTGGATCAACTGCCTCCCAACAGCTAGCAGGTGGTTCTGATAGTTAATTTTATGTGTCAACTTGGTTAGACTATGGTGCCCAGTTTGGTCAAACACTAGTCTTAGATGTTACTGTAAAGGTATTTTTTAGATGTGATGAATATTTACAATCAGTTGGCTATAATGTTGGCATGCCTCATCCAATCAGTTGAAGGCCTTACAAGGTTTCTTGGAGAAGGAATTTTGCCTCAAAACTGTACCATGGAGGCCTGAGACCACACTACCCTACAAATCTTGGATTTGCCAGCTCTCACAATCATGTGAGCCAATTCCTTAAAATAAATCTCTATTTATCCAGTTGGCTTGTTTCCCTGGAGAAACTGACTGAGGCGGTGGGGGAGCCTGTATCTGCAGGGAGGCCCAGCTCCCACTTGGAGGGTAGGACCTAGCTCCAAATAATCTCGTGATCCCAGCACCTTGGGAGGCGAGGCAAGAGGATTGCTTGAGCCCAGGGTTTTGAGCCCAGGGGTTTGAGCCCAGGGGTTTGAGACCAGCCTGGGCAATGTAGTGAGACCTCATCTCTACAAAAAATACAAAAATTAAGCCGGGCTTGCTGGCTCAGCCTGGAATCCCAGCGCTTTGGGAGGCTGAGGTGAGTGGATTGCCTGAGGCCATGGGTTCGAGACCCGCCTGGGCAACTTGGCGAGATCTCATCTATACAATAAATCAAAAATTAGCCAGGTGTGGTAGCGCACGCCTGTAGTTCCAGCTACTTGGAAGGCTGAGGCGGAAGGATCGCTGGAGCCCAGCAGGTCGAGGCTGCGGTGGCCGGGAACGGCCACTGCACTCCAGTCTGGGTGACAGAGTGAGACTCCAACTCAAAAAATAAATAAATAAATAAATAAAATAAACAAACAAATAATAAAAAAATTAGCCAGGTGGCACATACCTGTAGTGCAAGCTACTTGAGAGGCTGAGGCGAAAGAATGACCTGAGCATAGGAGGTCAGGACTGTGGTGAGCTGTGATTGTGCCACTGCACTTCAGCCTGGGTGACAGAGTGAGACCCGACTCAAATAAAAAAAGCCAGTTTGGCTGCTGCCCTCGACATCACCCTCCCCAACATCTCGAGGAGACACCAACCAGGGCTGATTTGAGAGAGGGAAGGAGGGTCTTGTCCGAGAGGGGAGTCCAGGAAGAGAGCCAAGAGACCATTACAGGTGATGTGTTTATTACGGGATGCCTTTTTCTGGGGCCAGGTTGACTGTGAGGGGCCCCTCACAAGCCCCCAGCCCTGAACAGACAGATACAATAACTTGGGATTCAAACTGGTTGCACATAAATAGAAGGAGGTTAGCAAAGGAAAAACAAAAAAAACAACAAACGAACGTGTAGTTTCTATGCTAGTGTAACAAGGTGGCAGCTTAGCTTCTCTTCCTGTTTTCATGCTGAGACTTTCATCTGCTCTGAAAAGCTTTATACCTTGGATTATTCAGGAGCCAAGAAAACCAGGATGGGTTCTTTTTTAAAAAACAAGCGCACTTTGGGGGGCCGAAGCTTGAAGCCAGGGGTTTGAGACCAGCCTGGGCGACACAGCAAGACCCAGTTTCTATTAAACAAACAAATAAACAACCCAAAAATTGCTTCCATGGCCCTTTGCACCTCCCAATTCTCAACCCAAGCCAATCAAGACACCATGCAGAGCACAAGCTGCAAGTTCAAATAAAAACATATTGCACATGGTCACAAGAGTCTTCCTGAGATCCCTCTTGCTGTAGATCCCTCAATGCTGGCTTTCGATGCAGCCGGTCGCCAGCCTATCAATGGCGGGCTGATATGCTCCTGTTCATCCCCACTTCCCAAATCCAGGGCAGTAAGCAAATATTCCACGCTGCTATCCTTCACTATCAGCCATGCTCAAGGCCAAGGCTGGGTTACCCTCAAGTCCTGAAGCATGTGGGGGAGGGAGTAGGGATTGTTTAAAACCTCTGTCTTCCTTTCTGCAACCTTTTCCCTTCTTGGTGGTTATGGAAGTTTTGCAGATGAATGCAGCATCCAAGACGTGGAATCTTCCAGAACTGGGAGGCGAGAAAAGTAGTTCTTCCCAGCCATGTAGAGGGAGCTCTGTTGTCACCCAAAACAAACTGGATTAAAACTCAGCCCTGACATGAGACAGGCAGTTGTGACAATTAAATCTGCTTTTTCTCCTAAGGGATTTTCAAGTATCAAAAAGTCCCTGATGCAGTATGTAAATAAGACAACTTACTGGACAGAAAGCGAGATCATTTCTGGAAGTAGTAGCGTGTGATACACCTAAAAGGCCGAAAAGGGTGTTAGGTTGGACAGCAAAGGCAAGACAGGTGCCCCTTGGGCCTCGTTGGGTAGACACTCGGGCATAAACACACACATGGGCCCCTCTGTGGAGCCAGGGAAAGACAAGCACCCAGTCCAGCATCTTCCAGGGTCCTGAGAATATGCCAGGCTGCCCCTCCTTTTTCAGAGGTCTAGCTGCCATTGGCCAGGAGTAGAGAAGGCTTTGATGCTAAAAGGCAGACACACCTGCGGACTAGTGGTCTGCAACTAGTTCCCAGTTTCCTGGCCTTCCATCAGGTCTCTTAACTCACTGGGCCCCTGATTGAGGGGATGGCGACTGAGCCATGCCGTGATATCCCAGCCACAAGTGGAAGACGTTTCTCAGAGGAATGCTCTTAGGTGAGGTATGTCATTGAATGTTTTGCTCTGAGTCTGTCTTATTTAAAAGTAGCACGAACCCTCCATGTCCAAGGGCACCAAGGCTCTTCGGACACGCCTTCCGGTGCCTTGCTTGGCTGAGCTCTCCCTTTCGGTGTCGTCTTCCTCTGCCCGGGTCTCCAAGGCTCTCCTGTGTGGCCCACTGGTGGCCTATCTATCAAAACAGCCTGTGGAGAACATGTGGCTCCCGCTGAAGTAACTGCTTCCATAGGTGGCAGCGAGGCAGTGCCGGGGCTCGGCTGCAATGGCCATCTGCATGCCGAGGGACGCAGGGATGGGCATGGGACACATATCCAGGGGCTGGAGGGTGGGGTATGGGGTGTGGAGGGAGGAGCTCGTGTCCCCCGAGAGCAGGCTCCCCGAACGGTGGGTCTGCAGCGAGTTCCGATAGGCCAGGCACAGGTCCTGTACGGGGCTCTGGAACTGTGCCAGTGTGGTCACTGGCTGGCCAAGGGTGGGGTAGGCAGGAGGCTGGAACAGCACCTGGGTGGGAGCAGGGGGCGTGCCAGGCACCATCGCCAAGGCCTGGCTCTTCACTGCAACGGCATCCTTGAGGACGTTGTCATACGTTCTGGAAGGAGAAGGCCTGGGTGAGACTGGGAGGTCAAAGGTCAAGGCATCTCTGCCTGCCTTGCTGAGTGAGACTGGAAGAGACACGTGTGCCCTGTGTCCAGCGGGTCTTCCCAGTCTGCCCTTGCTGCCTGTTCACGGCTTCAGTCATTTCCCAACTAGACTTGGGCCTCAATCTCAGCTTGGAGCTAATTCCCACAGAAAACTTCTTCTGACTCTTCTGGACGAGGCTAGCTGTCCCTGCAGTCCTGCACTGCTCTATCTCGCGGTCCAGAGGGTAATTTCTGGTTGCTGCCTGGCTGTTAAGAAGGACCACATCTGCTTGTGCCCACCCCTGCATTCTCTGCACCTGGCGCCAGAGTGTTCCCAGGGACTGAATAAGCCCAATTTCTGCCTTCCAGGGACTTCTGGGCCAAGCATGTTGCCCCCTGCGATCTACGTTTCTCCATCTGAAAAGTGGGGTGGAACAGTCTTTTTTCTTTCTTTCTTCTAAAAAGTCATTTCGGCTGGGCGCAGAGGCTCACGCCTGTGATTGTTGCAATTTGGGAGGTGGAAGTGGGAGGATAACCTGAGCCCAGGGGTTCAAGACCAGCCTGGGCAACTTGGTGAGTCCTCGTCTCTACAATAAATCAAAAAATTAGCTGGGTGTGGTGGTGTGTGCCTGTAGTTCCAGCTACTTGGAAGGTGGAGGCAGAAGGATCACCTGAGCCCAGCTGGTCAAGGCTGCAGTAGCTGTGAGTGTGCCACTAGACTCCAGCCTGGACGACAGAGTGAGATCCCAATTTAAAAAAAAAAGTTATTTTGTAGAGACAAGGGTCTTTCTATGTCCCAGGCTGGACTCAAAGTCCCATGCTCAAGTGATCCTCCCACCTTGGCCTCTCAGATTGTTGGGATTATAGGCATGTACCACCATACCTCGCTGGAACAGAGATTTTTGCCATCTCAAAAACTCCTCATAAAGCTTTTTGGGAAAACAAAACAATAAGAGTTTTATGTAAGGAAGGAGACCACGGAGGCTGCAAGACATCTGAGAAGGGTCATCCCAGAGTGACAGCCATCCATGAAGAGGGGAGGCCTGGCCAGTGGCCAAACATCTAGGGGCGGGTGAATATCCAGAGGCAATCAGCACGGTCAGGCCAGGCTTTAGGGACCCCAAAAGCACACATTTTAAAACTAGGTCTAGAAAGTAGGACTGACATTCCATTTCTTTTCCTTTTTTTTTTTTTTCATTTGAGCTAGAGTCTCGCTCTGTCACCCAGGCTAGAGAGCAGTGGTGTAATCATAGTGTACTGCAGCCTCAAACTCCTGGGCTCAAGTGATCCTCCTGCCTTGACCTCCCAAAGGAATGACACAAAGGTAACCACAGTAAAGCTTCCCACATCAGGAAGCTAAGAGGAGGTTCTTCAGGGACTGAAGGGCCTTCGCTTTGCCTGTGCAGTCCCCTGGTCAGTCAGGCCAGCACCCAGGATATGCCTCTACCTGTTGGGTGGATGAGGACTGGAATGGGAATGGCCCCTGGGAGCAGCTCTGTCCTGTCTGCCTGTCTCCCTGTAGTCACTACAGGGATCTTTTGCCACAGTGGCAGTTTCCTGGTGTTGGCTCCAGGATGCCTGTAAGCGGCTTTTCTGATATACTGAATGCTTTCTGCCTAAGATTGCCAGGGATCCTTCTGAAGAGGCTGTGGTGATCATGGGTAGTCACTCTGGGCTTAACTGGCTACGAGGTCAGCTTTGTGGTCATGTTTGAGAAAAGTAGCTAATGATGAGAGTTCTTCAATGTGATTATCCACAAGACGACATTGGACTTAGATCAAAGAGCCCTGGCATTCAAAGGAGGTACACACAGCCCTCCTCTCCCTTGTTCCCTAAACTTAAAAATGCAAACCCAAAGCACCCCGAAATAGGAAGACTCTCCAAGCCCCACTTCTATGAGGAGTCGCCACAGCCCACTTTACCTGTTACCCTTTAGCTGGGGGAACCACCATAAGCCCCACACTCAGGAAATTACCCGCAACCTTGAGCGGGCCCTCAAGGGCAAGCAGAATATCCATATTTCAAAAACAGAGTTCAGGAGAGGAGCTTACACTAGAAGGATTTCAATACACATGCTGAGATGCTCCAGGGAATAGTTCGAGATCCTTTGCAGGTCTCTGGTCCAATAGGGCGGCAGCTGCAGGCAAATCCTGGAGGCCCCCACGCAGGCTGCAGCGACCACAGAGGGCGGGAATTTATAGAATATATGATCTAAGAAGAATCACAGAGGAAGTCAGCAACACCTCCCCTCAGACTCCCACCCCCCCAGAGAATGAGTAGACAAATGAATTGTTTCAATGACTATTTATTGCTGCCCTCGAATAGGACTGAAAATTAGAAATTGTGATGTTCCATTTTAAAATCTTAACCTTGACTCTCAGACTGAGATTTCTTTCTTTCCTTCCTTTTTTGAGTCAAGACTCACTCTATCACCCAGGCTGGAGTATTGTTCAAGACCAGCCTGGACAATACATTGAGACCCTGTCTCTAAAAAAAAAGAAACAAAGAGAAAAAATCTTAGCAATGACCTTGAAACTATTTTTCCTCCTATGCATCAATTTCCTCATTTGTAAAATGGGAATAAAAATGTTTGTGTAGGGCTATGGTGAAGTTCAAATGAGATAATGTATGCAAAGCACTGAAGCAAGATGCCTGGCACACAGTAAGTGCTCAATTAATGCTGGGTATCACTGTTATTGATAATATCACTCATACTCATTTTGGTTTGTGGCTTTTAGATGGGAGTGCCATGGCATGCTCACAGTTTCCTGCAGCCTTGCCTGGGCTCAGGTGATCCTTCTGCCTCAGCTACCTGTGTAGCTGAGATTACAGGCACATACCACCATGCCTGGTTAATTTTTTTATTTTCTTGTAGAAACATGGTCTCACTATGTTGGCCTGGCAGGTCTCAAGGGGCATGCGCTGGGCTCAAGCAATCCTCCTGCCTCCGCGTCCCAGAGTGCTGAGATTACAGGTATGAGCCACTATACCTGGCCCAGGATAACTTTTATTGCTAAAGCAGATGTAAACATAATTTCCCATTCCCATCTTATCTATAAGATGACAACTCTTTGGGAATGACCTACCTGTAAATCTGTGCTATTCAAATCATTGGCAATGTTCCGGGTTATCAAGAGAAAAACTACCAGGTGACCTGGGAGTCTGTAGGGCACTGGTTGCCCGTATCTAAGCGGCCATTTCTCTTTTACATGCTATTGGTAACACCGGACGCATCCCTGCCCTCTTCGCCAGTTCCTTGAAATGCAACAGTGGTCTGAATGCCCAGGCCCCAGCCAAGGAGCAGGAGTCTCTGGATGGACATGACCCTCAGAGCCGCCTGACCCCGCCCCTGGGTGGGTGGAGAAGGGGTGGGAGGTGCTACTGCTGGGCCCCAATGTTACCTTGCAGGGTGACCTCTAGGAAGTAGTGAGCATACTCCTTGAGGCACTCTTTGGTCTTGCGGGGGCAGGTGGTCGACCAGGTGTGGCAGTGGTGGTCCTTGTGGCTGACAGAGGCCAAGAGGTAGTAGTCCAGGAAATGGGCAGGCGTGGGCAGGCATAGGTTCCAGCCGAAGGCCTCCAGCAACAGCAGCTCTGCGCTCAGAAGCTCCTTCCTGGTGAGGGTGAAGTTCTGGCTGCTCAGGATCCTGGTGCTATTTATCTGCTCCAACTTGGGCACGTGGTCCTCTCTGTCCTCGAACTTACCTGCGTGGGGGCGGGGAAACTGAGGTTACTGCAAGACACTTACCTGCACTGAGGCTTAAAGGCCCACCTTATGGTGCCTGGATCTCCAGCTGTGTGATCACAGTCGGGTGTCTCTCTGAGACTCAGCTTCCTCATCTACAAGATGGAACCTCTGGCCGGCTGCATGGCCCAGCCTGTAGTCCCAGCACTTTGGGAGGCTGAGGCGAGAGGACTGCCTGAGCATGGGGGTTCAGGACCGGCCTGGACAACTTGGTGAGACCTCATCTCTACAATAAATCACAAAAACTAGCTGGGCATGGTAGCGTGTCTGTAGTTTCAGCTACTTGGAAGGCTGAGGTAGAAGGACTGCCTCAGCAGGTTGACGCTGAGGTGGCTGTGAACATGCCACTGCGCTCTGCCTGGGTGACAAGGAGTGAGGCTCCAACTCAAAAAAAAAGATGGAACCTCTATATCCTATGGCTTTTGTGAGATTCAATGAGAAGACGAGCATCCACTGCTCAGCCTGGCATCTGAACACAGAAAGCACCTACAGCAGTGGACGGCAGCAGCCAGGGTCTGGAAACAAGGCCACCCACCACCTCCCGCCCTCACCAATCTAACCTCCAGGTCATGGTCAGAATGACCTTACAAATCATTCTGAGGAAAAGCCCCTCAATGGCTCTCACTGTCCTCAGTATTGACTTCAAACTCTGTGGGTGGGGTCTTGGTTTGGGTTTCCTCTGAAACAGATTACTTGGAAGGTGGAGGGAAAGGAAGCTAAATCCGACTAAGGACTTCGCAGAAACAGTACAGAAAATAGGCCTTGGGTTATCCACTCAGGCATCAAGGAAGAGGCATTTACCCATCAATCTCCAGCAGACAGGGTTGTGGGCTGTTCCCAGGAGACAGAGGGGGCTCCTCCTGCAGTGAGGGTCAAGGGTCAGAGGCTGGGGAGACATGACGGTCTCCACTGTGTGAGGCTCTCTGGCCTCCATGCGCCTCCCTCTGGGGAACCGCCTCACACCTGGCTGGGACCCTCCCTGGCAGTTCTGCCTGCAAGCCTTCTTTGTGCAGTCCCTCTGCCTGGAACACCCTTCCCATCTGCTCTCCACTCGGCTAAACTTGACACAACCTTCACTTGAGTCCCTGCCTCTTGGAAGCCTTCCTTGACCCCAGCCTTTGAGTACTGTATGGCTCCCATGTCAGGTGGTGAACCCTTTGAGGGCGGGCCTCTGTCTAGTCCGGTGACCTCAAACCCAGACTCTCAGGGAGCAGAGCTGCCACTGGACAAATGTCAGAAGAGACGGGGGAGGAGGGTATCTGATCTCAAAGCACAAGGCCCCGAAGATGACACGGCGGGATGAACTGTGACAACTACGTAGGCCAGGGTCTCTGTCTCCTCGGGGATCAGAGGGCCTGACTCCAAGCCCTGGTCATTGATGGGCAGGGGTCGGGCGAGTGGAAATGTACCATGCAGGGCACATCAGAGATGCTGTCACGCCGCCCCCACAGCTGACAGCAATCCATGCCCCATACTCTTCCCAAGCCCAGACCCCAGCCTGGAATGGCTGCCAAGCACATGCCATCTCTTGTCTTACACATGTTAGAAGGTCAATGTGAGGTTAAAGCCTCCTGAGGGGGAGGAGCCTCTGGTATGGCTGGAAATCTCGGGGGTGAGGCCTAGCTGACCAGCCCTGCTGGCCTCTGCGACCTCAAACCCAACACTTCCCCCATAAGCACAGGATCGAGCCTGGGGGACTCTGGACTCTGACCCCTCCCCCTGGCTGGGAGGGCTCATCCCCTCAGTCCTCTAGAGCTCAGTTCAGAGGTCACTAGACGTCATCAAAGCAGGTCCCATACCCAGACCACTTGCTTGGTATCATGTTAATAACTGGCCAGGCACGGTGGCTGGCACGAGACCCACCTGGGCAACTTGGTGAGACCTCATTTCTACAATAAAAAATCAAAATTTAGCCGGGTGTGGTAGCGCACACCTGTAGTTCCAGCTACTTGGAAGGCTGAGGTGGAAGGATCGCCGGAGCCCAGCAGGTTGAGGCTGCGGTGGCCAGGAGTGTGCCACTGCACTCCAGTCTGGGCAACAGAGCGAGACTCCAACTCAAAAAAACAAAAACAAAAAATAAATAAATAAAAATAAAATAAGCCGGGCTCGGTGGCTCAGCCTGTAATCCCGCGCCTTTGGGAGGCTGAGGTGAGTGGATTGCCTGAGCCCGCGGGTTCGAGACCCACCTGGGCAGAAAGAGCTCATCTCTACAATAAATCAAAAAATCAGCCGGGTGTGGTAGCGCATGCCTGTAACTCCAGCTACTTGGAAGGCTGAGGTGGAAGGATTGCCGGAGCCCAGCAGGTCGAGGCTGCGGTGGTCGGGAACGGCCACTATACTCCAGTCTGAGCAACAGAGTGAGACTCCAACTCAAAAAAAATAATAATAATAAAATAAAATAAAATTGCACAAAGAGTACATGATCATTGGAGAAGAAAGCAGGGAATACAAAGTCATCAAAGATAACTTTTGAAATGGGCCAAAATTCCTCTTTCCAGAGAGGACCTTTCATTCATACATTCAACAAATGCTTATTGAGTACCTACTATGTGCTGGGCACCTTGCTGAAAACTGGAGGCACAGCAGCAAATAGGTTGAACCTGGTTCCTGTCTTCATGGGACTTAGAATCAGGTGCCAGTTGTTGTTGTTGTTATTGTTGTTATTATTATGTTTTTGAGTCAGGGTCTCACCTTGTCTCCCAGGGTGGAGTGCAGTGGCATGAGAATCACGGCTTACCGCAGCCTTGACCTCCTGGCCTTAGGTGATCCTCCTGCTTCAGCCTCCCTAGTAGCTGGGATTATAGATGTGTGCCTCCACACCAGGCTAATTTTTTTGTTTTTTTGTAGAGACGATGTCTCACTGTGTTGTCCAGGTCAGTCTTGAACTTCTGAACTCAAGCAATCCTCTTGTCTTGGCTTCCCAAAGTTCTGGGATTACAGGCATGAGCCCGTGTGCCCAACCAACCAGTTATTAAAATATATATTTTTTTGAGTTGGAGTCTCTGTCACCCAGGCTGGAGGAGTGCAGTGGCACACTCATGGCCACCACAGCCTTGATCTGCTGGGCTCAGGCGATCCTTCCACCTCAACCTTCCAAGTAGCTGGAACTACAGGAATGTGCCACCACGCCCAACTAATTTTTTGGATTATTGTAGAGATGAGGTCTCACCAAGTTGCCCAGGCTGATCTTGAACCCGAGGGCTCAGGCAATCCTCTCACCTCAGCCTCCCAAGGCGCGGGATTACAGGCTGAGCCACCAAGCCCGGCTTAGTTTCATTTTTTGAACCGGAGTCTCACTTTGTCACCCAGGCTGGAGTGCAGTGGCATACTTACGGCCACTGTAGCCTCGACCTGCTGGGCTCTGGCGATCCTTCCACCTCAGTCTTCCAAGTAGTTGGAACTACAGGCGTGCACCGCCACAGCTGGCTAATTTTTAAAAATTTATTATAGAGATGAGGTCTCCCTAAGTTGCCCAGGCTGGTCTCGAACCCCTGGGCTCAGGCAATCCTCTCACCTCAGCCTCCCAAAGTGCTTGAATTACAGGCATGAGTCACCATGCCCGGCCTCTTTGTATAATTTTAAAAGGAAGAAAAAAAATCATTATTATTATTTTTTGCAAAGTTGCACGGGTTTCCCTGAATCTCATGTTGAACTGAGCCATCCTTGGTCTCATGCACTCAACAGATAAGAGCTTTCCTGTCCTCACTGAGCAGAAGGTGGGAGGTGAAGGTGCCCTGGACTAGGGTGGCGCTCAGACCCCTGCATGGTGCTGCTGATGGCCAGCAATATATCCCGACCAGCAGATGGGCTCCAGCAGCTTAGTTTCCTCCTCCCCTCCCTGCTTTTCAAACCTTTCAGGGCTCTGCTACCCAAGAGGATTATCCTCCAAGGGAAGGCATTATGGATTACAGAGGAATCTGACTTCACCTGCTCTCCCTGGCCTCCTGGGGAAACCCCACACTGCAGGCCAGAGCCAGACAGAGCAGGGTCTGAATCCTCAAGAGGCTGCTCTGGACCTAACAGCACTCAACTCCAAAGGCTGTTTGTTTATGACCCAGGAATATGCCCCATATGGATATGAAATGATCCTGCAGAATGGAAGGTGCTTCCTAAGTGCCTGGCACCCAGAATGGCCTGCTTCTTGCTAGCCACACACTGAATCCTCACAGGAACCTTCTAGGTAAGTTCCTTCAAAGTCCCCAGAGAGGGCTGGGCATGGTGGCTCACGCCTGTAATCCCAGCACTTTGGGAGGCCGAGGTGAGATAACAGCCTGAGCTCATGGGTTCGAGACCAGCCTGGGCAACATAGGAAGACTTTGTCTCTACAAAAAAGAAAAAAATTAGATGGGCACAGTAGTGTGCCTGTAGTTCTAGTTACTTGGGAGGCTGAGGTGGGAGGACTGCTTAAGCCCAGGAGTTTGAAGCTGCAGTGAGCTATGATTGCATCAGTGCACTCCAGCCTGAGCAACTGAGAAAAACCCTGTAACCAAAATAAATACATAAAATTGCCAGGTGCAGTGGCTCAAGCATGTGATCCCAGCACTTTGGGAGGCC
The DNA here is from genome assembly GCF_000164805.1 of Carlito syrichta. Lineage (NCBI taxonomy): Eukaryota > Metazoa > Chordata > Mammalia > Primates > Tarsiidae > Carlito > Carlito syrichta. The sequence goes on from NW_007253531.1 coordinate 117,788, forward strand.
AAGGTGAGAGAATTGCCTGAGTCCAGGAGTTCGAGACCAGCCTGGGCAACCTGGAGAGACCTCATCTCTACAATAAATCAAAAAGAAAAAATTAGCGGGGTGTGGTGGCATGTGCCTGGGGTTCCAGCTACTTGGAAGGCTGAAGTGGAAGGATCACCTGATCCCAGCAGGTGGAGACTGCGGTGGCCGTGAGTTTTTGGCTACTCTCTAGTCTGGAGACAGAGTGAGATGCCAACTCAAAAACAAATACATACATACATACATAAAGTACATAAAATAAAATAAAATCCCTAGAGGCTCAAGAGAAAAAGCTGATAGGGGAAGCCAGCCTTTAGCCCTAGAAGTGAACTGCAGAGCCCTTGTTGTAACACTGCTGGCCAGGCTAATCCCAGTTTAGCGATTCTTCTCCAGCACATTTCACAGCCAGAAAAGATGTTCTGAATTTCCTGGTGTTGCCACGTGCCCCCACAGACATTCCCCTCCTCCCATGGCCAGGCGGGCCGGCCTCCTGTCCCCAGCACTGCCACTACAAGCACTGTTTCTCAGCTGCTTCCTCCTTATCGACAAACTGCACAGACAACAGATGCCTGGCCGTCCTCAGGCGGGTCCCCCGGGAGAGGCTGGGAACAGAAATAGGAGACTTTCCAAGTCAGACAATAGCCACAGATTCTTCTTAATGCCTTTTATGCCTTTTTTATTTGGAAAAATTTCAAATCCAGAAGATGAAAGAACAGAACAATGAGCCTCATCAGCTGCTGACACAGCCATGCTTGCTCTGTCTAAGTGTGTACACTGTGTATAAATACTGGTTTTGGCCAGACGTTGTAGCTCATGCCTGTAATCCCAGCACTTTGGGAGGCGGAGGTGAGAGGATTACCTAAACTCAGGGGATCGAGACCAGGCTGGGCAACTTGGTGAGACCTCGTCTCTACAAAAAATCAAAAAATTAGCCAGGCTTGGTGGTGCATACCTGTAGTTCTAGCTACTTGGAAGGCTGAGGTGGAAGGATCACCCTAGCCCAGAAGTTGAGGCTGTGAGAGTGAGACTCCGACTTGAAAAATACAGACATACATACATACATACATACATACTGGTTTTGCTGGATCACTTCTAGTTATGTTTCAGGCATGACATGCCACCCTGAACACTTTAGCATCCATTCCTGAGGTCATTTTCCTGCAACTCCTAATACTATCTGCAATTATAAGGCATTCACGTTAATGCAACAACATTTTCTAATATTCAGTCCACATTTAATTTTTGCCAGGGACCTGAAAATGTCTTTTAAAACTTTGTTTTTTAAAAAATCCAGGACCCAAGGGTGGGCACAGTGATTCATGCCTGTAATCCCAGCACTTTAAGAGGCCAAGGTGGGAGAATTGCTTGAGCTGAGAAGTTCAAGACCAGCCAAGGCTAACCTGGGCATGGTGGTGCACACCTGTAATCCCAGCCACTCAGGAGGCTGAGGCAGGAGGACTGGCTGAACCCAGGAAGCCAAGACTGCAATGAGCCTTGATTGTGCCACTGCACTCTAGCCTAGGTGGTAGAGGGAGACTCCGACTCAGAAAAAAAAAAATCCAGAATTCAAATTAGGTTCACCCATGGAGTCCATTACTTGGACTGCACACTTGAGTCACATCACTTCCCTGCCTCAAGTGCAGACTCGAGCCACTATACCCAGCTAATTTTTTTTTTTTTTTTTTTGTAGCGACAGGGTCTCTCTATGTTGCCCAAGCTGGTCATAGCTCCTACCTCAGCTTCCCAAAGCATGGGATTACAGGTGTGAGCCACTATACCTGGCCATGTTTTGATTGCTTGATTAAGTTGGTGACACCAGATCTCTCCATTTGATTTGATTTGATTTGATTTTTTTTGAGTCGGAGTCTCACTCTGTTGCCCAGGCTGGAGGGCAATGGCATGGTCACAGCCACCACAGCCTCGACCTGCTGGGCTCAGGCAATCCTTCCACCTCAGCCTTCAAAGTAGCTGGAACTACAGGCGTGTGCCACCACACCTGGCTAATTTTTCCAGTTTATTGTAGAGATGAGGTCTCGCCAGCTTGCCCAGGCTGGTCTTGAACCTGTGGGCTCAGGCAATCCTCTTACCTCGGCCTCCCAAAGTGCTAGAATTATAGGTGTGAGCCACCATGCCCGGTAGATCTCTTCATTTTAAAGGCACCTCTTTCCTTGTGAAATTAATAAGTAATCTGTGGAATGACGCCTTGAGACTCTGTGAATATCCTGTTTCTCAACAGCCTTTAACTCAATGACTTGGCATCCATGGATGATCCTCCCTTAGGCCCCAGCAACCTTCATTCTACTCACTCTACTTCATTCTCTATGAATGTGAGCACTCTGAAGACTGGCTTATCTTCTTCCACCTACTATCTTGGCAATCAAGCCTCAAGACAGACCAAACAGGATTCCTGACTTTTCTGCAATAAGGCCAAGAGAAGCAATATTTTTAATTGCTAAACAAACCCGTTATTTTGGAAAAGTTTAAATATACAAAGAGAGAGAGAAAGAAAAAAAATGTTATAATGAATGCCATACATGTATTACCCACTTCCAATAATCACCAACATTTATATAGCCTTTAAGCAAATCTTAAACAGGTACTGTGCAGAACAATATTCTATGAAAATTCAGTGTCCCATTGTTGCTGCTCAAGCCCCAGCATAGCCCACCCCAACTAGACAGGCTGCATTCTACACTGCGTCCCGTTAATTCCTCGAAGAATCCTTCATGCCTGGCAAGATGCCCACTGACAGACCCACTCAGGGTTACCTGCTGCCCATTCAGGTGCTAAATTTAGGCTCCTCGAGGATGCCAGAGTGTTCTGGCTAAAGAGAGCCAGGTTTTAAAGCAACAGCTGGCTGCTATTTTCCCTAAAGAAATACAGTGCTCTCAAAAACAGGCAAAACTACTCTTTTCCAAGAAGGGCCACTCTCCTATTTCAAAATCTTCCCTTGCCCCCACATTTCATCTAGGAGGGAGAACCCAAATTCAAGCAGGAGTTGAGACCCCATGGGTACCCACCCCTCCTGCAGTCTGTCCTGCCCTTTAAGTGCTGAAGAGAAAGGAAAGATAAGGGGAATGGGCAGAGAGATCAAGGACTGCCCAATGGTGCCCAGGCCTTCCCCAGGTGATGCCTGGATTCTTCCCAGGCCAGTGTGGGTGCGCTAAGCAGTCAGGTGGCAGGGACCCAAGAGGAAGGTGAAAGCTTTGGTTGAAAGGGCTCCTTCCCAGGGTCACAGCCTGGGAAGTGTCCCAGGGTGGACCAGGCGCCATAGAGACCTTTCTGATGCTAATTCTCTTTTCCCCCTTAGATTCCTCCTTCCTGGAAGGGAGAGAAGCCGCCCCAGGATGGGCAGAACTCCCACCAGCTTTATTTAGAGCCTTGGAGCCAGTGTGGCCAGCCAGGATGCTGGGGGAGGTCTCTGCAGGAAACAAGCAAGAATATCTTCTCCAGGGTACTCAAATACAGGCTCCCCTGTTATAATCTGCATGAACCAGAGCAATCACTCAGAAAGCCACATCTCACAAGGTGGCAGGAAGGGCTCAAGGAGGGATTGCAGGAAACTGATGAGCACAGGACCTCGCACGCAGGAAGCATTCCATGAAGTGCAGCACAGCTGCTGTGTTATTTATTGAATGTGGCATTTATTGTTCACACTCCAGACCTGAGATCTTCTGAAGTCCTGTCAATTGGGTACAGATGAATCACTAGAGACATTTCTTACATGTTTTGAAAAAGGGATGGAAATGAGCCCCCAACGCGACCCCACTGGCTAGGCAGTGCTGGATACCCCAGAGTGGGCACTCTAGCACCAGCCTCCTTTCCTAGGACTGTGACCTTGAAGCCTGACCCTCCGGATGGTGGTTTCAAGCTCACAGTCAGTGGGACTTTTCCTAGGCCCTCCAGCTGGTTAGTTAGCAAGAGGCAGTGAAGCCACACTCCAGGATTCAAGCCCTGGGAGGGTGGAAAGCACCAGCATTTGGTTCTCTGATGCATCCTGTATTTGACGGTAGGTGTCAAATACTGGCTCACATAGTAGGCAGCCCCTAGGCCACAGCTGCTATTACTGCAGGGGCAGAGGGTGTCTACGAACTGTGCTTGTGATACCCTAAACTAGTAATCTCTCAGTTCGTTCTGGCAACAAGTCTCCGACACCAGCCATACCTGGGGTCCAGGGGCCTACTCGGTAGACCTAGTGGAAAGGAGCTGGGAACCTGACCTGGCAGAGCTCCCCTCCTCACTTAGGAAACAGAAAGTTCCCTTCCTCTCTCCAATGTTAGGCGATCTGCTCATGGCTGCACCCCAGTCACAGGCACAGGGGAGGCCATGATAGATGGATGGATAGACAAATGGATGGACGGATGAGAGCAAGCCAACTTGCAACAGCTGAATCAATTCCTGAGCCCACATTTTTCTTTTTTCTTTTTTTTGAGTCGGAGTCTCACTCTGTCGCCCAGACTGGAGTGCAGTGGCCGCTCCCGGCCACCGCAGCCTCGATCTGCTGGGCTCCGGTGATCCTTCCGCCTCAGCCTTCCAAGTAGCCGGGATTACAGGCATGCGCTACCATGCCCGGCTGATTTTTGATTTATTGTAGAGTGAGGTCTCGCCAAGTTGCCCAGGTGGGTCTCGAACCCGCGGGCTCAGGCAATCCACTCACCTCAACCTCCCAAAAGCGTGGGATTACTGGTTGAGCCACCAAGCCCGGCTTCTTTTTTTTGAGTTGGAGCCTTACTCTGTCACCCAGGCTGGAGTGCTGTGGCACAATCAAGGCTCACTGCAGCCTTGACCTCCTGGGCTCAATCTTTCCTCCTCAGCCTCCTGAGTTGCTAGGACTACAGGTATGCACCACCACGCCCATCTAATTTTTAAACTTAATTTTTATTTTTTAATTTTTTGAGTTGGAGTCTCACTCTGCTGCCCAGGCTGGAGTGCAGTGGCATGCTCATGGCCACCCCAGAGTCGACCTGCTGGGCTCAGGTGATCCTTCCACCTCAGCCTTCCAAGAAGCCGGAACCACAGGCATGTGCCACCATGCCCGGCTGATTTATTGTAGAGACAAGGTCTCACCATATTGCTCAGGCTGGTCTTGAACCTCTGAGCTCAGGCAATCCTCTCATCTCCGCCTCCCAAAGTGCTGGGATTATAGGCATGAGCCACCACACCTGGCTGATTTCTTTATTTTTTTATAGAGATGTCTCACTATGTTGTCCAGGCTGATCTTGAATGCCTGGGTTCAAGTAATCCTCTCACCACGGTCTCTCAAAGTACTGGGATTATAAGAATGAGCCACCATGCACAGCCCTGAGTTTACTTTTGAAAACAGACACTGGAGGTGAGGTTATGGGCAGATATTTTTTTCAGGAGGAAATTGTGAAATTCCTCGCAGGGCGGAGGTGAACCTCAGCCAGCTGGGTCACACATGGGCTTCCCTTCCTGCTGCGAGGACTTTCCTGTGCCAGGATGGAGAAACTGGTGTGATGACTTCACATTGTGGCCTCAGCAGATCCCTGACTCCTTGGTGCTTTGTGACCCACATAATTTCACCGACGGTCTGAAAGCAGGGCCAGGGGAGAGGGGAGGCATTTGTCACATAAACCCCGGGTATCTGGGGCCAGGGCCCTGCAAGAGCTTCCTACAGAGGATCGGGGCTCTCTCCTGTCACAAAGGTTTTGGTGCCACTGCTTTGCTCATGAGGGGCTGCCTCAAGTTCAAGAGGGGCTGTCGACGGTGTGGCCATCAGGGGCCCTGATCCTTGGTTCCAACCTCTGTAGGGAGCAAGGAGAAGGAAGAGGAGAGGCAGCCTTGGCCACGACCATCCAGGTTCAGAGGACAACCACTTCCAGACACGAGGGCTGACATCTTCAGTAGAGAGCCTGGAGTCTCCCTGCAGCTGTTTGCTGACCTGAGTACTCCTGGTACAGCATATGACAAAGGCTGCTGCTATAGTGTCTTAGAGCCACTGAGCCATCCCTGAAGTGACTACCAAGCCTCATCCTAGCCACGCCCCTTGCCAGTTGTGGCTTCTGGGCATGTTACCTGACTGGGTCTCACTTCCTCCTTTGATAACAGGGCAAAATACTCTTCCTATTTACCTTATATGAAAAAAATCAGATTTTATTTGTACAAAATTGTGTATTTATTCTTGCACGTATACATTTTAGTTGCCTTCAAAGTACGCCCCATTTGATGCAATACTATCGAGACACTTTCTCCACTGCTCAAAACAGTTTTTGAACTGTTAATTTTGATGCTTTTTAGTGCTTCTGCCATTTTTTGTTTCACCTCTTCCTTGAGGATGTTTTTTCCATTGAGGGAAACAAACAAAACAAAAAAGTAGCTCAGGGTGAGATCAGGTGAATAGGGAGCGTGGGGCATGGGGGCTCACGCTGTTTTTGATGAAAAAAACTGCTGAACACTCAGTGTGGTATAAGCAGGCATGTTGTCACGGTGGAAGAACCAGTCACCTGTTTGCCACAACTCGGAACGTTTTTTCTGCAAATGGAAGCTAAAAACTTTGATTCACCACTTGATCTGGAGAAACAAATTCTGAGTGTACTACAAGGGGCCCACCCTCCAAAAGATGATTCTGGGGTTTTTTGGGGGTTCTCCCTCGTAAAACCATTCTGAAGATTGCACGAGTAAATGTGTGTCCAAAACTTGGAATACTGCCTGACTTACACTCCCTCCATGAACAATGGCTACTCCATGGGTCACTTAGGCTAGGACTTACCCTCTACCCTCAGATTCTGATCACAGAAAAAAGAAATGTGGCCAAACGACAAGTGATTTTTATTTTATTCTTTATATTTTTTCTATCTTCTAATTTTCTACAAGGAACAAATATTATTTTTCCACTTAGGAAAACATTTTAAATTCCACAAAGACATTGCTGATGGGAACCTAGAAGCCAGAACTAGCAGAGTAATCACCAGAGAAGGTTCCAGAATGTGGGTCTGCTCCCGTCCAAGAATATCTCAGCATGAACCTGTTTTACAAGTGCCCACGAGTCCAGAAGCGTCAGACTTTCCTAGAAGAGTCCCAGAAACCCCACTATGTCGGTGACAAAGAAGAGACTTTTCCTGTCTAGACGCTGAGATGCTTGTAATTAAAATTAAGACGCAGGCATGTTACCTGAGAGAGGCAACATGTACTCCTTGAAGACCATCTTGAAAACCCAGGAAAACACTCCAAACATGAAAATAATTTCTCATCTCACCACTCCCAAGGATGTAACAGGCTAGCATATTTCCTTCAAGTCCAAATCTGGTTTCAAAACCATCCGAAGCTGCCCTGCTAGTCCTGTCACAATGAACAGCACTGACTTGGGAGGTGACCAGTGGCCAGTGAAGGGTGGACTGCTGTGACCAGGTCACTCCCAGCGCTGAGGGAAATCTCCATGTGAGCCTGAGACACCCTGGCAGGGCAAGTCTGGACTCTAACCCGAAACACTTCCCAGTGGTTTTCCCAGGGAGCAAGCGGTCTAACTAATAGGGACTCCAGCGCTTCCCTCAAAGACCTCAGCATTCACAGGAGAATGGGTATGAGGCAATCCTGGAAACAACAGGGGTGCGCCCATGCTACAAGACACAAATACTGGCCTGGCGTAGTAGCTCATGCCTGTAATCCCAACATTTTGAGAGACTCAGAGGGAGAGGACTGCTTGAGGTCAGGAGTTCAAGACCAGCCTGGGCAACAGTGAGACCTCCATCTCTAAAAATAATTTTCAAAAAATTAGCTGGACATGGTGGCCTGTGCCTGTAGTCCCAGCCACTTTAGAGATTGAGATAGGGAGGATCACTTGAACCCAGGAGGTTGAGGCTACAGTGAGCTATTATCACACCACTGTACTCCAGCCTGGGTAACACAGCAAGACCCTGTCTCAGAGGGGGAAAAAGGACAAATATTCACTACAGAGGGGGTTCACAGTTAAAGTAAATAAAAGGAAAATAAAAACAAATGTCTGGCTGCCAGCAGCCAAACTTCAAAGCACGTGAAGAGCAGAAGGGGGGCCCGCCATCAATGTCCTGGTCACCTTCTTTTTTTTTTTTTGAGTTGGAGTCTCACTCTGTCGCCCAGACTGGAGTGCAGTGGCCGCGCCACCGCGGCCTCGACCTGCTGGGCTCTGGCGAGCCTTCTACCTCAGCCTTCCGAGTAGCTAGAATTACAGGCATGCGCTACCATGTCCGGCTGATTTTTTTGATTTATTGTAGAGATGAGGTCTCACTGCCTGGGCTGGTCTCGAATCCACGGGCTCAGGCAATCCACTCACCTCAGCCTCCCAAAGGTGCGGGATTACAGGCTGAGCCACCAAGCCCGGCTCTGGTCACCTTCTTGCTAACCATGTGAGCCAGGCTACTATCCTAACAGTGAGGACACTTGGGTTTTCTTAGAAGGGCAGCTGGCTTAGTCTAACCCAGAGACCTGTTGGTGATGGCAGGCTTGAAGGCTGCTTCTTCAGGAGACGCTTCCAGATCATAAACACCTGAGGTTGAGGGCACGATCTGTTGGGTACCCCACTGTCTCCCCACCACTTGGCACAGGCCAAGTTACATATGCGTGTGAATCACCATCAGCGACAAGGATGCAGACATTCCTCCTACTCATCACCATTTCCCTGGGCGAAATGCCTCCAATATACCAGTGGTTATATTTTATTTGCTTGTATGGCTCAGAGGCTTCTGAACACTGCATGTTCAGTTAACTCATGCAGCTTGAGATCTAAATGCTCCCACTCCCAAAAAACAAAACCCCAACAGGGCTGGGCGTGGTGGCTCATGCCTATAATCCCAGCACTTTGGGAGGCCGAGGTGGGGGAATTGCTTGAGCCCAGGCGTTCAAGACCTGCCTAGGCAACAGAGTGAGACTCTGTCTCTCCAAAACAAAAAAACAAAACTAAAAGCAAAAACAAAAACAGCCATGCAGAGCCCGGAAACCTAGGCCCTGGACAAACAGGTCCGGGTGCTAGACTTGCTAAAGCAAATTGTACAATTTAAGAGTTTCCGGCCCAGCCAGCTGTCTGACGGCCGTTCACATAAAATCCCTCCCCTGAAATAGCTTTAAGTCTGCCAGGCTGCAGAGATGGGAACAGGAAATGGAAAATCACCATGTCCCAGCTCACTGTGCTGTGACATTCGAGCCCCGTGCCCGGATTTGCTCAGCACGGCCCTCGTGTGACAGACCCCCCTTTCCATCTGCTCTGTGCTGTGCAGCCAACACCCAAGCGCCACCGATGAGAGACGCACCATCGATACTGTGGCAGCTTTGTGGAGGGGGAGAAAACAACTGTCACATTATGCACACACATCCGTGTGAGCCCTGATTTCTGAAGTGTTCAAACAATTCAAACGCGCTCCACGGCAGGGAGGAAGTGGGGTGTTCCTCCTGGCCACTCTTGAGTGAGAGGCAAGGAGCTACTAAATTACCTCCTGCATGGGGCTTGCCATGTTTCCTTGCCAATTTGGGTTTAATGCTATTGATAACGTCATGCTTTGCCTGAAACACACCCTGTCAAAGACCACCTGGAAAAACTGCCCCCTTGGCGACCCCTGGCTGTCTATAGTCCCGGAGTCCCGGAGGCATCTCAAGCATTCCCAGCTTTGGGGAAAGCCAAAGTGCTGAACCGCCCCAGGCAGGAAGCAGCCTGGGGCGCATTCGTTCATCCACTCATTCATTCATTCATTCATCCTCCCATCCTCTTCTATCCGGAGGGACTAAGACAGGTTTCAGGTTTCTGAACTCTCCAATGGGGAGACCCCATCCCGCCCCCTGCCTTGCTGTCAAAGAAGTTGCTTTTCAGAAGCAAGGCTTGCCAAAGAATCAAATCAGGGGTGAGTGGAGGCCAGGCAGTGGAAAGGGGGGAAAGTGGGGAGTGGGGGCAAAGGAGAGCCATGCTGGCTTACTGGGAGAAAGACATTTCCTGAAGCCCTCAGTGCAAGTATCTGGCAGGCAATAGCTTTTGGTGGTATCTGCCATAAGCCATGAGGCTTAAGGAGCTCTAAAAGCAATTGCTCTGGAAACAGTTCCTTGTCTGCACCCTGGACGAGGCAAGGCAGAAATGCGCAATATAAGCGTACTCACTGCTGGGAGCACAGGAGGTGAGGGCCAGGTTGGTGAAAAGCGTTACTAGCCGGGCTCGGTGGCTCAGCCTGTAATCCCACGCCTTGGGAGGCTGAGATGAGTGAACTGCCTGAGCCCGTGGGTTCGAGACCCACCTGGGCAACTTGGTGAGACCTCATCTCTACAATAAATAAAAAAATTAGCAGGGCGTGGTAATGCGCTCCTGTAGTTCCATCTACTTGGAAGGTTGAGGCGGAAGGATCGCCGGAGCCCAGCAGGTCGAGGCTGCGGTGGCCGGGTACAGCCACTGCACTCCAGTCTGGACGACAGAGCGAGACTCCAACTCAAAAAAAAAAAAGGTGTTATTCATTGTTCTGATAATTTATTGCTTAGGTGGAGATGAATGACTCCAAGCCTGGGCAATATATTGAGACCCTGTTTTTACAAAAAATAAAATAAATACAAATTATCTGGGCATGGTAGTGTGTACCTGCAGTCCAACTATTTGGGAGGCTGAGGTGGGAGGTGCACTTGAGCTCAGGAAGTGGAGGCTGCAGATCACACCACTGCACCCCAGCCTGAGTGACAGAGTGAGATCTTGTCTCTGAAAACAAAAAACAGAAACCCAAAACAACAAAACGAAAAAGCAAAAGAGACAGAGAGAGAACAGTGGCCCCAAAGGCTCCCACAAATAAAGTTCAATTGAGGAAAAAAGAGATCTCTTTGGCTGTCAGTTGAGTTAAACCTTCTCTGAGGCAATTTGGTACCACCTATGAAAATCTTCAACGCACATACCCTTTGACCAAAACAATTCCACCTCTGAGAATTTATCTCACAGACAGACTCACATAAGTATGCAGAGATCTAGGGGAAAGGATGGTCACTGTCATATTGTTTACAGCAGTGAGAAAAACAGATGGCAACCTAAATGTCCAAAAATAGAGATATCACTAAATAAATGACAGTGTTTATACAATAGAGGACTCTTCAGTCAATAAAAGGAGGACAGGAAACCCACATGGGCAGATAGAGAAAGGTTCCCGGACGTACAGTGAAGAAAGCACCTTTAGTATTAATCTACCTGTGTAAAGATATCCAGTCAATTCTTTGTTTTTTAGAGAAAAAGTCTCGCTCTGTCACTCAGGCTGGAGTATAGTAGCCCCATCATAGCTCACTGTAGTCCTTACCTCCTAGACTCAAGCAATCAACTCACGTCAGACTACAGGCACATGCCACCAGCTAATTTTTTGATTTTGTAGAGACTTGGTCTCACTATGTTGCCCAGGCCGGTCTCAAACTCCTGGGCTCGAGCAACCCTCTCACCTTGGCCTTCCAAAGTGCTGGGATTATAAACGTGAGCCACCACACCCAGCCTAAAATTATTTGGAGACATGAGACTCATTAAGTTGCCTAGAGTGGTTTTGAACTCCTGGCCTGAAGTGATCTTCCTGCCTCAGCCTTCCAAAGTGCTGGGATTATAGGCATGAACCACTACACCCAGTTCTAGTAAATTCTTGTTATTCATGGTAGCTCTGTTCTATCAAGTTTCTTTGAACACTGAATTAGTGAATACGGAACCACTCCTCCTAGGGAAAGGTACAGGGTTAGGTTCTTGCAAGCCTCTGATCATTTTGTCAGTTGATCAACAAATAACCTTGCGCTGTTTAATACAATAATTCACTGACACCACCAACAGCACTATTAACTCCTGCCTGAACAAAACTTACCCAACACACACACTGGCTCTACAAGGCCTATCACAGTCTTCTTGACCTTAGGAACGCTAGACAGCACTGTAGCCCTATGCTTGGGACTGTCTAAACCAAAATCACCAACAAAAAGCAAAAAAATATAAAAACGGCCGGGTTCAGTGACTCAGCCTGTAATCCCTTGCTTGGGGAGGCTGAGGTGAGTGGATTGCCTGAGCCCACAGGTTCAAGACCCACTTGGGCAACTTAGTGAGACCTCATCTCTACAATAAATCAAAAAAATTAGCCGGGCGTGGTAGCCGGTGGCTCAGCCTGTAATCCCAGCCCTTTGGGAGGCCGAGGCAAGTGGACTGCCTGAGCCCTCAGGTTCAAGACCAGCCCGAGCAACTTGGTGAGACCTCATCTCTACAATAAAATGAAAAATTAGCTGGGCATGGTGGCATGCTGCTGTAGTTCCTGCTACTTGAAAGGCTGAGGTGGAAGAATCACCTAAGCCCAGCAAGTCGAGGTTGTGGTGGCCAGGAGCGGCCACTGCACTCCAGTCTGGGCGACAGAGTGAGACTCCAACTCAAAAAAAAAAAAAAAATATATATATATATATATATATATATATATATATATATATATATAAACTGTGGCGCTGCACAGACTGCCAACGGGACTGTTCACAGCACAAACGTTGAAACACAAAGGCAGAGCTGAGAATATGTGTGTTGGACAACTCAAATTGTTTGCTGCTCTGCGCATGTCTATGAAGGCCCACATAAGTTCTAGAGTTTACCAAAAAAATGGTAGCAAGTAAAAAATTCATAAGAACAGAACCTGTGAATAATAATGAGTCAATTGTATGTGTTTATATGCACAGAACATTTCTTTTCTTTTGAGTCTCATTCTGTTGCCCAGTCTGGAGTACAGTGACACACTCATGACCATCGCAGCCTCGACTTGCTGGGTTTAGGTGATCCTTCCACCTCAGCCTTTCGAGTAGCAGGAACTACAGAAGCATGCTACCACGCCCAGCTAATTTTTTGATTTATTGTAGAGACGAGGTCTCACCAAGTTGTTCGGGCTGGTCTTGAACCTGAGGGTTCAGGCAATCCACTCACCTCGGCCTCCCAAAGTGCTGGGATTACAGGCTGAGCCACCGAAACTGGCCACATGGAACATTTCTAGAAAAATACACGAGACACTGTTCCCAGAAGCTACCACCAGAGAAAGGGATGGAAAAAGGAATTTTTATTTTATTCTTTGTATCTCACCTTACAGGTGCGTATGCCATTTCTAATTGTAAAAGTCTACAGTAAGGAGATGGGCCTTTCTACAGGTAAGCTCAGCACAGCTTGACAAACTCACTCTGGGCTCAGGGACCCTGCCCTGAAGAGGACCAGTGCCAGGGTTGGGGGCACTCTCCTGGCAGAAAGACCACGTGACAACTCCTGCTGGACATGTCTTTCTCCTGGGGAGGAGGCTAGGGACCGAGGTGAAGGCCAGCACAGGACATGGCTTCACCTACAAAAACAGGAAGTCAGATGGATTTTTCAGCCTTTCCCTGCTTTTCATGGGGCGGGGTTGGGTGGGGAGGTGGCTCAGAGGCCAGAGAAACACAACTCAGGCAGTGACAAAGCCTGTTTTCCCAGGGATGGGGTAGGGTCAGGAAGAGACAATGAAAGAAAACAGCAGGGCGCTGTGGTTTAAGCCTGTAATCCCAGCACTTTGGAAGGCCAGGGCGAGAGGACTGCCTGAGTTCAGAGGTTCGAGACCAGCCTGGGCAACTTGGTGAGATCTCATCTCTAAAGTAAATAAAAAAATAAGCCGGTCATGGTAATGTGTGCCTGTAGTTCTGGCTACTTGGAAGGCTGAGGCAGAAGATCTGCCTGAGCCCAGCAGGTGGAGGCTGCAGTGGCCAAGAGCATGTTACTGCACTTCAGCCTGGGCAACAGAGTGAGAAAAAAAAAAAAGAAAACAGATTTGTCAAAAGAACGAATGGTGGGTCTGAAACTAGATGAGAAGAAAAAAGAAAGAATGGAAAAGTGAGGGAGAGAGGGAATCTGGCAATTTTGTTTACTGGGCTATTTTGTTTTATTTTAAAATAGAGAGGCAGTCTCGCTGTGTTGCCAAGGCTGGTCTTGAACTCCTGGGCTCAAGCAATCCTCCTGCTTAGGCCTCCCAAAGTGCTGGCATTACAGGCCTGAGCCACCATGTCTGGTGTCCTGGGTAGTTTAGAGGGGTGTGATCTATAGTCATTTACCCCCCGCAAATGAATATAGGTTTATTTTTCCAATTATGAAAACACCTCTAGGTCTGGAAGGACACACACCAGACTATGGGATGAGACTGCAAGCATAAGGGGAAACCAATTTTTACACTAGATACTTTTATATCTTTTGGCTCTTTTTTGTTTTTTTAGTTGGAGTCTTACTCTGTCACCCAGGCTGGAGGGCAGTGGCATGCTCCCAGCCACCACAGCCTCGACTTGCTGGGCTCAGGTGATCCTTCTGCCTCAGCCTTCCAAGTAGCTGGAACTACAG
>NW_007253531.1:132592-137465 GCF_000164805.1 Carlito syrichta
TTTTTTTTTTTTTTTTTTTTTTAAATAAAAGTGTATCCCACACTTCTTGTATCATAATAATAAGTTCTTACAGTTAAGGTAGGGCTTCTCCAGTAAGTGGGCCACTCCTCTTGCCTTCCTGGCTTTCTCCCCCAACCTTCCCTCCCTCTGCAGGCCAGTCCACACCCTGGGGCCACGGACTCAACAGTCCTATCACTCTGGGTACCAACTGCCAGGCAAAAGCAAAACTCCAAGGTATGTGGAAAGGTCAACACAAAATTACCATCTGACCTGTGTCCAGGTATATGCCCAAAATAATTAGAAACAAGTGTTCGATAAAACTGATAAGGAAATGTGCACTGCAGCACTATTCACAATAGGCAAAGGTGAAAAGAATCCAAATATCCATCAACAAATGACTGGACAAACTATGGCACATACAAAGGAGTATTATTCAGCCGTAAAAACAAATGAAGTGGCTCAGTGGCTCAGCCTATAATACCAGTATTTTGGGAGGCCAAGGCGAGTGAATTGCCTTAGCTCGTGGGTTCGAGACCAGTCTGGGCAATTTGGTGAGACCTCGTCACTAAAATTACTCAAAAATTAGCCGGGTGAGGTAGCATGCACCTGTAATTCTGGCTACTTGGAAGGCTGAGGTGGAGGGATTGCCTGAGCTCAGCAGGTCGATGCTGAGGTGGCTGTGAGCGTGCCACTGCACTCTAGCCTGGGCGAGAGTGATACTCCAACTCAAAAAAAAAAAAGAACAAATGAAGCACTGATACCTGCTACAACATGAAGGAACCTTGACAACATTACATGAAGTGAAGGAAGCTAGACACAAATGGTCACATGATGATCTTTTTTTTTTGAGTCAGGGTCTCACTCTGTCACCCAGACTGGAGGGCAGTGACACGCTCATGGTCACCACATCCTCAACCTGCTGGGCTCAGGCAATCCTTCTACCTCAGCCCTCCAAGTAGCTGGAACTACAAGCATGCGCCACCACGCCTGGCTAATTTTTTGATTTACTGTAGAAATGAGATCTTGTCAAGTTGCCCAGGCTGGTCTTGAACCTTGGGCTCAGGCAATCCTCTCACCTTGGCCTCCCAAATTGCTGGGATTATAGGCGTGAGCTACCGCCCTGCCACAATATTTATATGATGCTTCTCTCCATGTTAAGGTGGGAGACACAAACAATTAACTCAGTCACAGAAAGACAAAGGGCGGCCTCTCCACATGTTCACTGCAGAATGACCTAAAAGCTCTCGCTTTTTCTGCTTCCTCCTGCAGGTCTGTGGGCATGGGCCCTTGACTGACCTGTTTTATGGGGGCAGAAGGTGACAAGGTCCTATATGAACAGGGCCTGATCTGGAAGCAGATTTAAAAACCTGAGGACTGGCAGGTGGGGGTGAGAACCCAAGCTCTTCTTATCTCCAAATAATCTGGTACCAAATTAGCAGCGCTCCAAACTTCCTGAGGCAAGGTGACCCCCCCTTGTGGCCAGGGAGAGGGGAGGGTGAATGAATAGGATTTCAGGCTGTCATGGAAACTTTTCTTTCCTCTTGCCTCCGGACCATATGGCAGGTGTCCTGAAAAATCCGTGCCTGGGGCCGTGCTACCCCCAGACATGTGGGTGGGGGCGTCTGCCTCTCCGTCTGAAAGACCCCCCTCCCTTCACCAAGGCGACAGCAGTACAAAGGAGCCTCCAGTGTGTGCTGCAGGTCCCCAGCTCCCCAGACAGACGCTCAGGGAGCGCCTCCACGGCCCCTTGGAAATCTAAGCTCCCTGCCCCCAGAGGGACTCGATGCAGCCCACAGATCACAGACAGCAGAGGGCCAAAGGCCCCGGCGCAGATTTCTCCTGTGCAGCCTGAAATGTGATGCCCAGTCTGCCCTCCACGGTCTCACAAGCCCTGCATCTCTTCCTCAGACAAACATTGGGACACTGTAGTGGCAAAACAGGCTAGCCTCCCAGCAGGACTGGCTCCCAGGTTTATAACACAGCACTCCAGCGGAGGGTGGAGAAAAATCACTAACTGGGTCTTTAAGCCCAAAGCAGCCAAAGGGAACCGAGACAACAGCAGGTAGAAGGTGCCAGGGGTGGGGTGGAGTGAGGAATGAGCCAGGATTCTGCAAACTTGAAAGCCATGCTTCTGGAATTAGTGATCGTGCAGCCTGCCAGGAGCAGACAAAGCCATAGGGGGAAAATAGGGGCCTTATTGCTGCAGCACCCGTACAGCTCAAGGATAGGAGGAAGGGAAATATATAACAAAACCAGACAGGAACATATTGAAGAGGAGAATGTAAAACCTGAACATTGGTTGGGCGCAGTGGCTCACGTCTATAATCTCAGCACTTTGGGAGGCCAAGGTGAGAGGATTGCCTGAGCCCACAGGTTCAACACCAACCTGGGCAACTTGGTGAGACCTCATCTCTACAATAAATCAAAAAATTAGCCAGACGAGCACCTGTAGTTCCAGCTACTTGGAAGGCTTAGGTAGAAGGACTGCCTGAGCCCAGCAGGTCGCGGCTGCGGTAGCCTTGAGTGTGCCGCTGCACCCCGGCTTGGACAACAGAGTGAGACTTCGATTCAAAAAAAAAAAAAAAAAAAGTGAACATCAAGAATAAAATACCAGATGTCAAAGAAATGTGCTAGGCTGGGCGTGGTGGCTCACACCTGTAATTCCAACGCTTTGGGAGGCTGAGGTGGGAGGATCACTTGAGGCCAGGAGCTTGAGACCAGCCTGGGCATCATAGCAAGACCTCATAGTTACAAAAAAAAAAAAAGATTAGCCAGGCACAGTGGTGTGCGTCTGTAGTCCCAGCTGCTCGGGAGGCTGAGAAGGAAAGACCTCCTGAGCCCAGGAGGTCAAGGCTGCGGTGAGCCATGATAGTGCTACCGCACTTTAGTCTGCGAGACAGAGTAATGCTGTGACTCAAAACAAAACGAAACAAATGTCTTCACGGCACCACCCACTTTGAGCCCGAGGCCTCAGGGCCTTCCAGTCCCCTATACTAACCTGGAGAACTGCGGAAGCCCGACTCTAAAGGAATCCTTAGTTCCATTCACTTCATTTATTCCCCAACATTTTTTTGAGGTCTTACTATGTGCCAGGCAAGCCCCTTTCCCTCCTTGAAACTCACGAACGTTGGAGGACGGGTGGGTGTTCATTCAAAGCACACAATGCCATGGGTGTGTCCGTCTGGGAGACATCACATGGCGAGGGCAGCCAAGGAAGGTTTTCACAGGAATGTGGGCCTTAAATGAGAACCCAGTAGGCAGGCAAAGGGAACAGGGAAAATCCAGCTGGAGGAAACAGCATGTGCAAAGTCCTGTGACAAGCGGGGGCTTAGCTGGTGCAGTTGGAACCCCGGGAGTGATAAAGAGAAGGGCATGAGGTCAGAGGGGCAGGAACATTATCTTAAGCCTGCTGGTAAACCACAGGGCAATTCTGAGTGGCAAGGTAAAACTGTGTCTTAAGGAGATCATTCGAGAAGCAGCAAAAAATTATAGTAATTCCTACCAAAGCAGACAGATGGTCAAAGCTATGCTGTGTTTTTAGTGAAGCCTCTTCAGAAGGTGCAAACCCCAAGAGGACTGACTGTGCCCAGGTCTCAAAATAGGTGCAGCTAAGGTCCCAATCAAGTAGTCATGTTCCCTTCTTTGCTTATTTTTTTACCTTTGAGTCAGGATCTCACTCTGTCACCCAGGCTCATGGTTCACTGCAGCCTTGACCACCTGGGCTCAGGTGATCCTCCTGCCTCAGCCTCCAGAGTGGCTGGGACTATACCACCATAGCACCATACCCAGTTAATTTTTTTTTTTTTGGTAGAGACAGAGTCTCACTTTTTTTTGTAGAGCCCAGAGTCAAACTCCTGGGCTCAAGTGATTCTCCTGCCTTGGCCTCCCAAAGTGCTTGGATTACAGGTATGAGCCACCACATCTAGTCAAACAATCATGTTTCTAAACACCTCTAAGAACAGTGGCCCCTAGGATTCCCCTCCTAGTACATTCAGAGCCACCATACTGGAAAGTGGGAAATGGGGTTAAGAGCACAGGTTCTGGCAGCATGCAGTTCTGGGCTCAATTTTTGTCAACCTAAAGCAATTTTCTTAACCTCTCTGTGCTTCAGTAAAATAGGGTATACTAAGAGTATCTGTCTCCTAGGGTCATGGTGTAGATTAAGATCAAGCTACTAAAATTCTTTTCCCTGCCAGGCACGGTGGCACTTTGAGAGGCCGGGGAGAGAGGACTGCCTGAGTCCAAGGTTCAAGAGCAGCCTGGGCAACTTGACTAGACCTCATCTCTACCATATATCAAAAAATTAGCCTGGCGTGGTAGCGTGCACCTGTAGTTCTGGCTACTTGGAAGGCTGAGGCGGAAGGATCACCAGCGTCCAGCAAGATGACGCTGGGGTGGCCATGAGCGTGCCACTGCACTCCAGCCTGGACGAGAGAGTAAGACTCTCTCTCAAAAAAAAATGGTTTTTTTCCCTTAGCCTAGTACACCAGAAATGCCGAACAATGTTGCTGATTTAATAATCATTCACACTCTGTGAAGGATGAACTCAGACGTGCAGAGACCACAGGACCGTACTACAACATGGAAGCAGTGAGCGTGCAGGGAGGGTGAGACGGCACAGAGGATGGGTGGTTTCCACTTACTTGCGAGCAGGAGGCAGGACACGGCCACGGTGTAGAGCTGCTTGGAGGTGGCGATGTTGTAGCGGTCCATGAAGTGGTCCAGCAGGTAGACGGCCAGGTGCCGCGCTGCGGGACAGAGCTGGAAGTGGCTGCTCAGCAGGGTCAGGATGTCCACGAAGAACCGGCGGCTCTTCAGGAGGGGCGAGTGGGCTCGGAAGGTGGGCAGCTTCAGCTCCTGGGGGACAGGTAGG
>NW_007253531.1:137485-140349 GCF_000164805.1 Carlito syrichta
CCCCCCCCCCCCCCCCCCCCCGGAGCCTGAGAGGCCCAGGAAATTGAGACCTCAGGGCATGCCTGCTAACTGGTTGGGTGGCAACTGTTCTTCCACACCCTTGCTTGTTTTCCTGCAAGTCCCAGGATGGCAGCCCCTCTGTTCTAGAAACTTCTGGGCTGTCTCCCACCCACTAAGCACAGGCTCATTAAAGTACAGGATGATGGGGAAGCCAGGTCATTCCCAGGGGAAAAGATTGCTATTTGCAACACACAAGGCCATTAAGGAATGAAGGCCTGGAGCCCAGAGACCCACATCCAAATTCTGGTTCCAAACTCAGCCAAGGTCAGTCACCAGCCTTCACTTTTGTTTCCTCCTCAGTAGCTGTGAATCACATGACAAATGTAAGCTAAATGGCCCAGCACACAGTAACTTTTCGGAGTTCACAGCTGCCAATTTCCTCTGTGGGTAGAATTGTTTGTTTTTGAGGCGGGGTCTCACTCTGTCACCCATACTGGAGTGCAGTGGCTTGATCCCAGCTCACCGCAGCCTTGACCTCTTGTACTCAGGCAATCCTCCCACCTCAGCCTCCTGAGTAGCAGGACTACAGGTGCGCACCACAACGCCCAGCTAATTTTTAAATTTTTTTGGTAGAGATGAAGTCTCACTATGTTGCCTAGGCTGACCTTGAACTCCTGGACTCAAGTGATCCTCCCATCTTAGCCTCCCAAAGTGCTGGGATTATAGGTGTGAGCCGCTGCACCCTGCCAAGACTTTTTTTTTTTTTGAGTTGGGGTCTCACTCTGTCACCCAGACCCGAATGCAGTGGCCGCTCCCGGCCACCGCAGCCTCGACCTGCTGGGCTCCGGCAATCCTTTCACCTCAGCCTTCCGAGTAGCCGGAATTACAGGCACACGCTACCATGCCCGGCTGATTTTTTTGATTTATTGTAGAGATGAGGTCTCGTCAAGTTGCCCAGGCAGGTCTTGAACCCGTGGGCTCAGGCAATCCACTCACCTCAGCCTCCCAAAGGCGCGGAATTACAGACTGAGCCACTGAGCCCGGCTAAGACTTTTTTTTTTTAAAGAAAAAAAAAACTAACTAAAGAAAGTTGTTGACATGATAGTACAAGGAACTCCCTAGTACCTTTCACCTCAATTCCCTAATTGTTGACAATATGCCTTTTTTCCGTCTACATGCACATGCTTTTTTCCTAAAAGCATGTTCTAGACATAGTGATACAGCCCACCCCCCCACTGAAGGCAATTTTTACTTTGTAATTTTGACACTGCTGCATTATCTGAATTTATTTGTGGAACCCAAGAAAAAAACAGCAAAAGAAATGTAACACCAACAAAGATTTTTACCACAGAAAAAAAATTCTTATATACAGTATCCACCACATTTGCCAGTTAACCAAAGTAGATTAGACACTATTTGTTTAGGAAATGTCTTAGCAATATTTAGGAAAACTAAAGAGAAGCAAAACTGAAGGAAAATAGGAAAGAAGTAGGCAGAAAAAGGAAGGTGAGAACTCACTAACGGCAGGATCATGGGGGGAGAGGGTGAAACAAACTGGTGCCCTGCATCTGCATGACGCCATGCTCTTAACCCTGGGATTTCACTTAATCAGTGTGAGATCTAGGACTAAAGAAATATCCACTTGGCCGGGCACGGTGGCTCACACCTGTGATCCCAATACTTTGGGATGCAGAGGCAAGAGGATTGCCTGAGCCCAGGGATTCAAGACCAGCCTGGCAACTTGGCGAGACCTCATCTCTACAATTAATCAAAAAATTAGCTGGGCATGGTGGTGCATGCCTGTAGTCCCAGCTACTCGGAAGGCTGAGGCAGAAAGATTGCCTGAGCCCTGCAGGTCGAGGCTGTAGTAGCCATGAACGTGCTACTACACACCAGCCTGGGTGACACAGTGAGACTTCTACTAAAATAAATAAATAAATAAAATAGAAATATGCACTAAATGTTCATTCATTCACTCAATATTAAGTAATTCATATCAGTATGTATCAAGTATCTTCTATGCAGTAGGCATTTTCTAGGCACTGGAGATACAATCTGGAATAAGACAGGCACACACCTACATGTAAGACAAAACTATAAAACACTTAGAATAGGAGTAAATCTTTATGGGCTGGGTATGGTGGCTCACACCTGTAATCTCAGCACTTTGAGAGGTTGAGGTGGGAAGATTGCTTGAGGTCAGGAGTTCAAGACCAGCCTAGGCAACATAGTGAGATCTTGTTACAAAAAATTTAACAAGTAATTGGGGGTAGTGGTGCACTACCTAGCTAGTTGAAGTCCTAGCTACTCAGGAGGCTGAAGTCCTAGCTACTCAGGAGGCTGAGGAGGAAGGATCATGGCTGCAGTGAGCTGTGATTGTGCCACTGCATTCCAGTCTGAGCGACAGAGTGACACCCCAATTCAAAAAAGAAAAAAAGAAAAAAGGAAGGAGTTAGTGGGCCGGCACAGTGGCTCACACCTGTAATCGCAGCACTTTGAGTGGCTAAAGTGGGAGGATCACTTGAGAACAGATGTCCAAGACAAACCAGGACCACACAGTGAGACCCCCATCTCTACAAATAAAAAATAAGTTGGAAGTGGTGCTGTGTGCCTATAATCTCAGCTATCAGGAGGCTGAGGCAGAAGGATCACTTGAGCTTAGGAAGTCAAGGCTGCAGTGAACTATGATTGCACCACTGTACTTCAGCCTGGGTAACAGAATGAGAAGTTGTCTCTTAAAAAAAAAAAGAGAAGCCGGGCTCGGTGGCTCAGCCTGTAATCCCGCGCCTTTGGGAGGCTGAGGTGAGTGGATTGCCTGAGCCCGCGGGTTCGAGACCTGCCTGGGCAACTTGGCGAGACCTCAT
>NW_007253531.1:140569-144669 GCF_000164805.1 Carlito syrichta
AAAAAAAAAAAAAAAAGAAAAAAGAAAAAAAAAAGTAGAACACCAGCTCCCTCGGATAATCTTGAGCCCTATTTCTGCTTGTCCCTCAAATACTGGCTTAAATGTCACTTCCTAAGGGAGCCTTCCCTGACCTCCTCATTGTTCCAAATCAGGTTCCCTTGGTTCTCTCCTAGCAGTCTCTTCTTCATGGTCAGATTTTTTTCTTATTAATGTGTCTCTTCCTGTGAAACTCTAGGCCAGGAGGCAGTGGCCGGGTGTTTTCCTCATGTGGTACGCCCAGTGCCTGTGGTGGTTGGCACAGAGGTGGGTGTTCAAAAGATAAGCATTGAGAAAAAAGAATGGAGACAGAGATGCGGCTCGCTGTACCCAATTCCCAGTCCTCACCCCCGCATGTGGGGGAGCAGCTCGAAATGGACTGTGAGTTCTGGGTGGGAATCTCAGTTCCGCTCCTGACTAACCTTGGGCACGTGAACTGCCCCTCAGTGGCCTCATCTGAGAAATGGGGACCTCGCTGCCGTCAACGAAGAGCATCCGGCCACAACAGCAGCTCTGTAGGCCCAGTGGCCCTTTTGCTGCCTTGAGTTGGGTGATGGAACCTCAGAGAGGTGGAGTTTATCTTCGTCTGCCAAAGGCTCTTGAAAAGCTGCTTTGGGCCAGGGGTAGTGGCGCATGCCTGTAATCCCAGCGCTTTGGGAAGCAGAGGCAAGAGCATTGCCTGAGCCCAGGGGTTTGAGACCAGCCTGGACAACTTGGCAAGACTTCATCTCTACAGTAAATCAAACAATTAGCTGGGTGTGGTGGCGCCCACCAATCGCCCCAGCTACTTGGAAGGCTGAGGTGGAAGGATTGCCTGAGCCCAGCAGATCAAGGCTGGGGTGGCCGTGAGCCATTGCACTCCAGCCTGGGCACAGTGTGAGACTCCAACTCAAAAAAAAAAAAGCTGTTTCCAGTATTGTGGAACAAAGCTTCCTCCCCCGGTGACTGCTGACAGCTGGCACAGGGGCGCCTCTGCCAGGAAGGACACCCGTCGCTCAGTGCACCCTCTACAGAGCCCCCAAACGAAACAGAGCCAGCAGTTCTGAGCCTTAGCTTGTCACAGGAGAGGGGCGATTCTCTGGTACACACACGACATGCCTCTCCTGTTTAGCTCAGAGTCCCGTTGATGACTTCGCTCAACCAGTTAGGGGGTGGGGGCAGGCCTTCAGGACAAGGGATCTGCTCTCAGGGGCTGCATTCTTCCCCAGGCACCCCCTGACCTGAGGCTGCTGGAAGGCACAAGTGCCCAGTGTGAGAGGCCAGCCCCTCTGCAGAGTGGCCTGGATTCCAGGACAAAAGAGCAGGCTGCCCGGGGCAGCCTGTAAAGCTCTCCCCAGATTAGGCAGGCGCTTGGCAGGCCCTCAGCCACCAAGCAGGCGGGGGGCGGCAGGAATCCGGCCAGGCGGGGTGACCTTCCTCTCGGCAGGCCTGGCAGGGCTGCAGGCAGCCTCAGTGTGCCTGGTGGAGAGGCTGGGAGAGGCTAAAGAAGAGGGGTAGGACAGCCAGGGGCTTCCTGACAACTCTCCCCTCAGCTGCTGGCCCTGGGTCACCTGAGCAGAAGGGGGAGCCCAGAATTATCTAGAGATGAACTGGTGGCTGCAAGGGACAGATGGCCTGACCAGAGCTCAGGGGGGAAAAAAAATCTATCTTACAAAAAACCGCTGCTTTTGTTATCAAAGTCACTTATTTTATTTTTTAACATAACCACGGGCCAGAAAAAACTAGAAGATATACATCACAAGGTTAACAGTGGTTATCTCGGGTGGGAGAAAAAGGACCCGAGTTCCTGCATGATGTTCACTATTACACTTTCAACAACCTGACATTTTCAAAAAATAGTCAATGTATAACCACTTTATTATTTCTTTCTTTCTTTTTTATTATTTCTGAGTCAAGGTCTCACTCTGTAGTCCAGGCTGGAGTGCAGCAGCAAAATCATAGTTTACCACAACTTTGATTCCTGGGTTCAATTGATCCTTCTGTCCCAGCCTCCTGAGTAGCTGGGACAACAGGCACACGCCATGACACCCAGTTTATTTTTTGTAGACACAGTCTCACTATGTTGCCCAGGTTGGTCTGAAACTCCTGGGTTAGTGATCCTCCCACTTCGGCCTCCCGAAGTGCTGGGATTATAGGTGTGAGCCATCACACCTGCCTATCACTTTATTTCAATTCCTGTGTTTTCAGTTTGAAAAAAAATTGAGAGAGAGGGACTAGATACCCACTGCATGAAGGCCCAGCTCAAAATATATGTTTGAGGATTTCCCGGCAACCCTCTGATCATCCCTTCAACAAAATCAGCCTGTAATAACAACACCCCATGCTTAGGTAAGTATCACCCCATTCATCCTGTGATGCAAACCCCTGTGCCAAGGGCTTCCCCAGAAGTAGTTTTTCTTTATTCTTTTCCTTTTGACTAATTATAAATTATATGTTCGCTAATGAATTTTTAAAAGCAGAAAAGAATAATAACATATCATTTATAATCCTTCATTTAGAGGGATTCGAGAGAAATACTACTTGGCACAGATGTTTCTTTGTGTAAACTCTCATAAAATAGGATTATAACCCACAACTACTTCTCACCCTTCAGAGAGCATCGAAAACAAGGTTTTCTTTCTTTCTTTCTCTCTCTCTCTCTTTCTTTCTTTTTGAGTTAGGGTCTTGCTCTGCCACCCAAGTTGGAGTGCAGTGAGTGGCACGATCACAGCTTACTGCAGCCTCAACCTCCTGGGCTCAGGTGATCCTCCTGCCTCAGCCTCCCAAGGAGCTGGGACTACAGGTGCACGCTACCACACCCAGTTCATTTTTTTCTTAATTTCTTGTAGAGATGAGGTCTCCTTATGTTTCCCAGGCTGGTCTCGAACTCCTGGGTTCAAGCAGTGCTCCTGTCTTGGTCTCTCAAAATGGTGGGATTATAGGCATAAGCCACCATGTCCAGCAGAAACAAGGTTTTCTTTATTTCAATAGCTTTGGGGGGGTATAAAAGTTTTTATATGGGCTTTAAGGGTAGCCACTGCCCCCACCTCTGCACACTGTACCCTATAGGTCATTTTTTGTCCCTCCAACCCTTCCTCCATTGCCTCTGGAAGCAAGGTTTTCTTTTTTTTTTCACTCTGCCACCCAAACTGGAGTGCAGTAGCCGCTCCCGGCCACCACAGCCTCGACTCGCTGGGCTCCGGCGATCCTTCTGCCTCAGCCTTCCAAGTAGCTGGAACTATAGGAGCGCGCTACCACACCCGGCTAATTTTTGATTTATTGTAGAGATGAGGTCTCGCCAAGTTGCCCAGGCGGGTCTCGAACCCGCGGGCTCAGGCAATCCACTTACCTCAGCCTCCCAAAGGCGCGGGATTACAAACTGAGCCACTGAGCTCAGCTGGAAGCAAGGTTTTCAATGGCGGCATAGTATTTCACTGTGAGGTTGTGTCATCACCTCACCAAACCCTGAAGTGGGGTGTCTGGGCTGTTTTTTTCTTTCTTCAGGTCTGTGTTCAGACCTTCCCTCACCTCCCTCCTACCTTGCAGCCTCCTGCGGGCTTCCCACTGCCAGGAACAAGGACTTTCCTTATTGATTACCTGCCTTCCCTCCTCCCACAGAATGGGCCCTCCATGGCGGGGGACCCACTTCTCTACCCTGCTCCGTGAGTCGCTGCTGAATAATTGAACAGACACAGAAGTAAATGAATGGAGTACTTTGGGGGGGATCCTCCCTCTGCCTGTGGCTCTCTGGGTCCCTCTTTTCCCTCGGGGCTCCCTTGCCTCCCTAGGGTAACCGATGGGGGAGGACACTGCCCCAAGAGGGAAACTTCCCTGGGACGAGTGAGCCAGCATTTCTGAGAGCAGAGGAGCCCTTCAGCGGGGAGGAGAGGTGGCAAGTCCTTTAAAACCGCTCTCCTTGGAGTTCTGCCTTGTTGGGAGCCAGCCTTGGAGGTCCACATGATTGACAGGGTCCCGGTGGGCCAAAGACCCCGGGCCACAGGGCGAGCCCGGGAAGCTGAGGCCCTTCTGTCTTCCACTTTTGCTGTTTGATACGGCTGAAGAAATTCTGTGCAGTCGTGGAAGAA
>NW_007253531.1:144689-145432 GCF_000164805.1 Carlito syrichta
ATAAAAAAATGATATTAGTATATCACTCATATTGATTTAGAATTATGCAGCTTAGTGTCAGACATAAGGTTTTTTAGAAGTACAAGTTTATGGTAAGTTCATTATGAGCTCATTATAAGTTCTAACACTTATCTAGGAGTTATGAAGGTGATTTATAACACTGTCTTCTCAGACTTAGGATAAAGATTAATCGTTAAGGTTTTTACTTAATTCTATAGTTAAATTTTAAGTAAACAATTATAGAGTGGGTTTTCACTGAATTCATAATATACTAATTAGATACTTTTATGATAATTAACTAAATACAGAAAGCAACCTTGGGGCCCTGGGAAATGTCATTAGAAGCTTCTTTTGAGTTTTCTTTAGAAATAAACACTGCAGGTAAGAGAAAAGTAACGAAGACACCTGGACAAGAAAGGCGATTACAAAAGCTTTGAAGGTCGTAAAAGCCCAAAAAGAGAACTGCTACATGAAGAACCGTGCACCTGGGAACTTTCTTGAAGCACTTCAAGGACTGTAATTTGGGACTCTTTTGAAGAAAGTTGCTGGCAGTGCTATTCTAGACATGATAATTGTTTTATCCATGTATTAATCATAATTGGTAAATGTAATATCATACAAGTTTATATAATCAATATACATATGTATGAGGGTTGACAAAAATTATTAGGCTCTGGTCATGTTTAACAAGGTTTTTACTTTTTGTCATTAATTAAGTTTTAGTGCTATAGTTTAGTGTTTTG
>NW_007253531.1:145829-147707 GCF_000164805.1 Carlito syrichta
CACTGTTGTTTGGTCAAGTTAATGGGCTTCATATTTCTACTATCACTATGTACAATCTATAGTTTTGTATTAGTGATTTTAAGGCTTTTTTAATTAGACAAGTGATGTGGAACCGAAGTCAAAGTAAACCTTGTATGCATTATGTTTAGTTTAAGTGAAACTCCTTTTACACTTATCTCAAGACTCATTAACTGAAAGTAGATAGTGTTTTTGGCTTATTCGTTTCTTCTAAAGACCGCTAGATGGTGGTAACTTTTAAAGCATATGTACATGAAGGAATTTTCTTTGTCTTGCCCCTTTTACAAATGCTATAAAAGCTTTCTGTTAACTAATAAAGGATGTCATCTGCTCAGGAAGCAGGTGTTCGAGTATATTATTTCCGTCTTTTGCCTATCCGTCTCTCCTTCAGGAGATCTCACGACCTGGCAAAGGGGCTGGACCCCTTCACTGCCTGAAGGTTCTCAGGCAGAACATTCATTATCTGAGAGGGAAAGTGCTCAGGAAAGGCCAAGGACTTGTGACTCAGAGCCCACACAGAGGCCCACACAGAGCTGAAACACACAGGGGCAGTGGGGCTGTCTGGACAGGTCTGCGAGAATTGCAAGCATATGTCTGGTCCTGGGCTGCCCCATCTCCCAGAGGCACTGACCTTGGCAGCGTGGCAAACACTTTCCATACCTGTGCTGGGTTCAGGTGTGCCTGGGAGTAGGTGGGAGGCCAGCTAAAGTACAGTCGTATGAGACCCTGTGCCCACAACCAGAAGTGCTGAGCAGAGACTGCCCCAAGAGACCCCCACCTATTACTGTCCCAGGACAGACAGGGAAAAGTTTCAGCAGGGCTCTTCACACACGGGCTCCAACAGTGTTGTGAGGCTACACTTGGAGGGATCTGAAGGTCACATGCATGCAAAAGCTCAGCCAGGCACGCCTGGCTTCTCACCTTAGGGGAGGAAGGGGAGTCCTCAGTATATCTCTTGGTGTCCTGTACTGCATTCTTTTCTTCGAATTGCCTCGAGGTTTCACTTCTTATTAACCCACCCTTCCTTCCGATCTCAGTGTAAAGTCACTTCTTTTTAAAAATTTACTTTATTTATTTAGACTTTTAATAAACACGGGGTCTCACTATGTTGCCCAGGTTGGTCTGGAACTCCTGGCCTCAAGTGATTCTCCACCTTGGCCTCCCAAAGTGCTGAAACAATAGTTATGAGCCACTACACCAGGCCTAAAAGTCACTTCTGCTGGGCATGGTGACTCATGCCTGTAATCCCAGTACTTTGAGAGGTGAGAGGACCGCCTGAGTCCAGGGTTCAAGACCAGCCTGGGCAACTTGGGGAGACCTCATCTCACAATATATAAAAAAATTAGCCGGGCATGGTGGTGCATGCCTGTGTTTCCAGCTACTTGTTTCTAGGCAGAAGGATCGCCTGAGCCCAGCAGGTTGAGGCTGTGGTGGCCATGAGTGTGCCACTGCACTCCAGCCTGAGTGACACAGGGAGACTGCAACTCGAAGCAAAAAACAAACAATTAATTAATTAAAATAAAAGTCACTTCTGAGAAGGGTGTTCCCAGCTCATGCTTCTGTGAGGTCCTCTCC
The DNA here is from genome assembly GCF_000164805.1 of Carlito syrichta. Classification (NCBI taxonomy): domain Eukaryota; kingdom Metazoa; phylum Chordata; class Mammalia; order Primates; family Tarsiidae; genus Carlito; species Carlito syrichta. The sequence continues at coordinate 147,423 of NW_007253531.1, forward strand.
AAGCACCCAGGACTTTTCATCCACCCATTCATTTCTCTGGTTTTTTTTTGAGTTGGAGTCTCACTCTGTAGCCCAGACTGGAGTGCAGTGGCCGCTCCCAGCCACCCTAGTCTCGACCTGCTGGGCTCCAGCAATCCTTCTGCCTCAGCCTTCCAAATAGCCGGAATTACAGGCATGCACTACCACGCCCGGCTGATTTTTTGATTTATTGTAGAGATGAGGTCTCGCCAAGTTGCTCAGGCGGGTCTCGAACCCGCGGGCTCAGGCAATCCACTCACCTCAGCG
>NW_007253531.1:148480-168553 GCF_000164805.1 Carlito syrichta
GGCCACTGCACTCCAGTCTGGGCGACAGAGTGAGACTCCCACTCAAAAAAAAAAAAGAAACTACTCATCCTAATGAGCAACTCCCAATACTCGTGAGACCAGAGGGAGGTACAAGCAGCCAGGGAGCTGAATTTCAGGGGGAAAAGAAAGCTCGGTCCTCACCTTAGGGTGGTATGTGCTTCAGTCTACCTAACAGCAACAGTGTTTTCAAAGAGAAAGCAGGTTTAGGAAGCAGGAGGAGGAAGTGTCTAGGGAGGACTGAAAGCTTCAGAAATGATAAACTATGCACCCAACAGTCATCTTTCTTATTTTTATTTTTTATTTTTTGAGGAGTCGGAGTCTCACTCTGCACCCAGGCTGGAGGGCAGTGGCATACTCATGGCCACCGCAGCCTTGACCTGCTGCGCTCAGGCAATCCTTCTGCCTCAGCCTTCCAAGTAGCTGGAATCATAGGCACATGCCACCACGCCTGGCTAATTTTTTGATTTATTATAGAAATGAGGTCGTGTCAAGTTGTCCAGGTGGGTGTCAAACCCTGGACTCAGGCAATCCTCTCCCTTCTGCCTCCCAAAGTGCTGGGATTACAGGCTTGAACAACCAAGCCCAGCAGCAGTCATTTGTCAAAGGCAATGTTTCCCAATGTTTGTTCTGTGACACACCAGTCCTGACATATGGTCCCTGAAGGAAAGGGTTCTGTGGACCATAGTTTGGGAAACACTGCACATTACATTGCTTCTTCCTAAAAGGAATCATATATTAGCCCGGTAGAGGTCCCAAAGCATATATTCAGCAAAAACTTACACAGTTTTGGGAAATTCTAGGTTAAATTTATTTATCCATAGGACACTCCCCACTCTAGGGGGCAGAGTAACAATATCCCAGATATTGTTACTCTGAGAAATGGAGCTTTAGAGTGCTGGTTGCTGGGCATCGGTGCACTGGAAAAAATTAAACTGCAACTGCAAGGTGTGACTCTGGCAAAAAATCCCTCAGTGCCTAATCATTTGATGATTCCGGGCCTAGCGATTTCCTGAAGTTTGCAGAGGTCAGGCACGGTGTGGCTCAAGCCTGTAATCCCAGCACTTTGGGAAGCAGAGGTGAGAGGACTGCCTGAGCCCATGGGTTTGAGACCAGCCTGGGTAACTTGGAGAGACCACATCTCTACAATAAATAAAAAAAATTAGCTGGGCATGGTAGCATGTGCCTATAGTTCCAGCTACTTGGAAGGCTGAGGCTGAAGGATTGCCCAAGTCCAGCAGGTCGACGCTGGGGTGGCCGTGAGCGTGCTGCTGTACTCCAGCCTGGGCAACGAAGTGAGGGAGGGAGGGAGGGAGGAAGGGAAAGAAAGAAAGAAAGAAAGGAAGGAAGGAAGGAAGGAAGGAAGGAAGGAAGAAAGGAAGGAAGAAAGAAAGGAAGAAAGAAGGAAAATAAAGAAGAAAGAAAAGAAAGAAAGAAAGAAAGAAAGAAAAGAAAAGAAAAGAAGGGAGGGAGGGAGGAAGGAAAGAAAGAAAGAAAGAAAGGAGGGAGGAAGGGAGGGAGGGAGGAAAGAAAGAAAGAAGAAAAGCTTGCTGAGATCAAGAACTACGGCTTCTACCTGCAGAACTGTCCTGGTAAGATGTCCACATGGTCCTAGGAGAGGCCCATGAAAAGCTGCAAAGGCCAGCTCACAGCAGCCCCAGGCAGCCCAGTGTTGGGTGCCCTGCCTTGGGAGGGGCCTGGGTTGCACCTCAGGCTAAATCCCCCACCCTGGCCCGACTGCTATGGAATAAGATAATATTATATTTATAATATTGGCATCTCCCAAGCCTCTGTGGCCAGGCAAAGTAGCACACACCTGTAGTCTCAGCTACTCGGGAGACTAAGGCAGGAGGATCACTTGAACCTGGGAGTTTGGGGCTGTAGTACACTATGCCAATTGAGTTTTCCCACTAAGTAGGGGACCACCAGAGTCCCTAAGGAGGGATGAACCGGCCCAGGTCAAAGACAGAACAGGTCACAGCTCCCATGCTGATCAGTAATGGGATCCACTGCATTCCAGCCTGGGCAAAACAAACAAAACTTTAAACAAAACAAAAACACTGACCTGCTTCTCGCTTGGAAACCCTGTGTTACTCCTTGGTAGACTGAAGCACGTGTAACCCTAAGTAAGGCGAGGAAGGACAGAGCCTTTTCTTTCCACTGAAATATAGTTCCCGGAATTTCTCATACCTCCCCCCAGTTCTTCATGAGTGTTTGGAATTGTTTATTATAATATGAGATATAGAGGCTATCTATTTATCTATATACTGGGGTGCCAAAAAAATGTATACCCATTTTAAGAGATGTTATCTATGTATTACTTTTAGTTTGCTGTAATCAGAAGAGTCTGGGTGCTGATGGTAACCTTTGAGCATCTCTTGTAACTACAGAAGTCAAACATGACATGTATTCATCTTTGGTTATTGGTATATATTGATTATTACAAATTTAATAGTTTTTTCTTTCTTAAAACATGTATATATTTTTTTGGCACCCTCTGTATATACAGATATATGTTACAAATACATAACTTGAAAGCTTATCTATACATGTCACTTGCCAGATACTGTGTTCCATGCATTTTTGTTCTCTAATTTTCCAACAGGCCTACGAGGATTGGAAGCTTCAAAAATGATAAACTATGCACCCAGCAATCATTGCTAAGGCAACATTTCTCAATGTGTGTTCCGTAGTACACAGTCCCGAGATCTTCCTGAAGAAAGGGTTGTGAGAGTACCAGCATCCCAGTATTCCAGACAAGGATGGCTGAGAGAGACCAGGCAACTTGCTTAAGGTCACCAGTGAATCTCTGTCTTCCAACTCTAGTGTCTTTTTTTTTTTTTTTTTTTAAGTTAGAGTCTTACTCTGTTGCCCAGGCTGGAGTGCAGTGGTACACTCAGCCACTGCAGTCTCGACCTGCTGGGCTCAAGCGATCCTTTGGCCTTAGCCTTCCAAGTAGCTGGAACTATGGGCATGTGCTACCATGCCCGGCTAATTTTTTGATTTATTGTAAAGCTGAGGTCTCGCCAAGTTGCCCAGGCTGGTCTCGAACCCCTGGACTCAGGCAATTCTCTCACCTCTGCCTTCCAAAGTGCTGGGATTATAGGGTTGAGCCATTGCGCCCAGCCCAACTCCAATGTTCTTACTGTGTTTTAGAGGCACATATGACAGTGTAGTTTTGCTTGTATTTTCCTCCCAAAATAATGCTTACTTAACTGATTGCAAAATACCTGATCATTACAGAAATTTTAGAAAATACAGAAGGGCATAAACAGAATTAAAATGACCAGTAATCCCACCACCAGAAGAATACTGGGGGCATATATACACCCAGGCACCCACCCTCCCAGTCCTGTTTCTCTGTGCACACACTTGCCAGCTTCTCCCTCTCCTATGCGACTACCTTCCCCCTTATGACTGTAACCTGATGTAGGCATTTGCTCCATGTGACACCCCTTCTCTTGAGGTGGGCCCAGCACTAGCACTGAGACCCAGGAAACTGAGGTGGAGAAGTACAAGTGCCAAGGCTGTATTGCAGGTTTGTGGCAAATCCTGGACTTGACATCAGAGGAGCTGGCCAGGTTGTGTCACCACTTGGATTTGGCAACCACTTCATAACACCTCTAAGTGCAGGACTGGGCTGAGCTGCTCGAATGCCCGCCACCATGAGAAACCACTCGGGCTCTCCTTTGAGCCCCGCTCATGCCTGTCCCCACGACAGGCAATGCTGCCTCCCTAGAGAGCCTGGCATCTGGACTCCGGGCCAGTAGCCAGGGCAACACCTAGCAGGGTTGTGTCCGAGAACAAAGAGCAGCAGAGAGGTGAAGAAACACCAAATGTAACCAAGGTGACCAAGAGGAAGTGGAGACTTGCAAATTCAAGGGAAAAAGAAAGGGGAGGCCTCAGGAGTACACAGTACAGACAGGGAAGCCCAGCAAGGCAGGAGGCTCACCCCTTCCCCTCCCCACTTTGATTGCTTCATAAGGCTCAAGGAGGCATTTTCGGTAAAGCACCCCCACGGTCTCGGGAACACTATTTCAACACTGCCCTACACATGAGGCCAACAGTGCCGCTAACATCCCCTACTGCTGAAGTCCAGCCTGCAGCTTCCTTCTAGCAGAGCAAAAGGAGACCCTAGGCATCATATCTGTCAAGGCCCCTGATACACCTTGCAAGGGGCAGACAGGCCAGCTCCAAGCACACCTACCCGTTCCAGGAGCCAGGGCTGCTTTCCTGGGCAAATGCTGTACCAGGTCTGGCTGCAGCTGCTAGACAGCCATGGTGGCCACATACATGCTTGCTCGGGCTTCACTGGGCCCCATCTGACCTGTGAGTTTAGGCTCCTCAAATATCTCCACAGCCAACATTCACATTCACCTTTTAAATTTTGTTTTCTTTTTCTTTTTCTTTTTTGAGTTGGAGTCTCACTCAGTCGCCCAAACTGGAGTGCAGTGGCCGCTCCCGGCCACCTTCCGAGTAGCCGGAATTACAGGCATGCGCTACCACGCCCAGCTGATTTTTTGATTTATTGTAGAGATGAGGTCTCGCTGCCCAGGCGGGTCTCGAACCCGCGGGCTCAGGCAATCCACTCACCTCAGCCGCCCAAAGGCGCGGGATTACAGGCTGAGTCACCGAGCCCGGCTACATTTTGTTTTCTTATTTAAAATTTTTTTTTGGGTTTTGAACTCTTGAGCTCAAATAATCCTCTCATCTTGGCCTCCCAAAGTGCTGGGATTATAGGCGTGTGCCGTCATGCCTGACCAGTTGGTCCTTTTGACCCTAGAGTCTAAACCCCTCACATTTCCCCACTTCCTGCCCTTGGCTCTGACTCCATCTTTGGACAGCTATGGTGCCCTAATACTAGTCTCCATTTCCAGGGAACTGGCCCCACCCCTCCTCACATACCTCTCACGGCCCTCCACGGGCTCTCAGGATAAGGCACAGAGATTTAGGAAGCTCCATACCCCCAAAGCCAACTCTCATGCTTCCTCTCCAGCCCGGTCACAAGACTGTCCCTTGCAGGCCAGGGATGCATGACTCATATGCGATGCTGTGGACGCTGGCAGATAAGTTTCACTCCTTTCTCTGCCTGGCAGGTTTCTACTCACCCTTGAACCCACATCAACAGCACATCCTCCTTGAAGCTTTTCAAGTTCTCGAGGCAAAGGGACCAGCTCGTCGTCAGTACAGTGTTACAAGAGTGAGATTTGGAGCCAGGTTTCCTACTAGTTGTGTGGGCTTGGGGAAGTTACCTGACTCTCCAAACTTCACACACCCTATCTGTAAAATGGGTATCATTTTTTTTTTTTTTTTTGAGTTGGAGTTTCACTCCGTCACCCAGACTGGGGTGCAGTGGCCGCTCCCGGCCACCGCAGCCTCGACCCACTGGGCTCTGGAGATCCTTCCGCCTCAGCCTTCCGAGTAGCCGGAGTTACAGGTGTGCGCTAGCACACCCAGCTGATTTTTTATTTATTGTAGAGATGAGGTCTCGCCAAGTTGCCCAGGCGGGTCTTGAACCCGCAGGCTCAGGCAATCCACTCACCTCAGCCTCCCAAAGGCGCGGGATTACAGGCTGAGCCACTGAGTCCAGCTAAAACGGGTATAATTATAGAAACTTCTAGAAGCAGTGGCCTGAGGACTCAGCTCATAGAAAGGAACTCAAGCTCTCAGCACACAGTAAGCACCCATTAACCGTGGACTCTCATTACTAACATTTACTGGCTATTATGGCCATTAACATATGGTGTAAGTGGTTTTATATGACTATGTCCCCCTCAGTGACATTAAGGGCTCCCAGGGCAGGGTCTAGGTCATGGTTTCTCCTGGCAGAGCCTCTCATGGGTATGCAGGATATACATGGGGCTCACTAAATGATCAGTAGACATAAAGGCTACTTCGTGGGTGCTGTATGCCAACCAAGCTAAGGAAATAAGCCAGAATTCTGTCTTCCCAGGCTCAAGGCTTCCTCCTTCCCATCAGAATGCTGAATCTCCTTCATCTGAAACATGCCCATGATGTCCCTCGTGGTCTTGACAAAAAACTCCCCCAGAAACTGCTTCATAGACAATCTTAAAAGTAATCATGAGAGGCCAGGCACAGTAGCTCATGACTATATTCCCAGCACTTTGGGAGGCCAAGGTGAGAGGATCACTTGAGCCCAGGAGTTCAAGACCAGATTAGGCAACACAGCAATACCTCGCTTCTACAAAAAATAAAACAATTAGCCAGGCATGGTGGCATGAACCTATAATCCCAGCTACTTGGGAGGCTGCGGCAGAAGGATTGCCTGAGCCCAGGAGGTGGAGGCTGTGGTGAGCCATGATCACACCACTGAACTCGAGTCTGGGTGACAGAGTGAGACTCCAACTAAAAAAAAAAAAAAAAAAGGAACCATGAGAAATAAACTCTGAAATATTAAGGAATAATGGGGCATTATTTCTGCAACTGGTTCAGGAAGAGAAATGCATAAACAGAGAAAAAGAGACTGACAGGGCAAATGAGTTAAAATGTCCACGATATTGCGTGCTATGGGTGCAACTCTTTTCTAAGTTTGAAATGATTTCAAAACCGAAAGTTAACACAAAAGGAGAAATCAAGAGCGATTTCAACACAGGGTCACCAGCTCTGTGCCATTAACCCCCACTTTCTCACCTAGCTTGGTGACTGCCCAGGGTGTTGGCTCTGCAGAGGGGAAGTCCACGTTACACTACCCCCGACTTCAAGGTTGCTGCAATTCCTCTGCTTCATGTGTGTAGTGTCTAAGGTCAGACTCTGAGGACAGCAGATCGAAACATTTTAAGGTCCCAGCTCTCCCACTTAAAGGGAGGACTCTGGCCAAATGTTTAACTCCATTGGAGGCCATTTTTCTACCAGCACGATGGAATTGTGAGTAGCCGTGCTATCTATTCCCAAGGCCGTTTCGACAGTGAAGTACAGGAAGGCAGTGTGTGGGCTGCACCATCCAGACGTCAGTCAGATAAGGTATCCCTGATGAGAACATCCTCATGGAGGGAACAGCCACTCTAATTAGAACCAGAGAGACCCAGTCCCTTCCCTTATGGGTCTACCGTCTAGGGAGGGAGCCAGATCTTCATCAAATCATTGCAGAAATAGCCAGGCGTGGTGGCTCATGCCTGTAATCCCAGGTCGAGCAGGGATGACTGCTTGAGGCCAGAGTTCAAGACCAGTCTGGGCAACATAGCCTCTACTCCCGCCTCTACCAAAATAAAAATAAAAAAATTAGCTGAGCTTGGTGGTGGGCACCTGTACTCCCAGCTACTTGAGAAGCTGAGGCAGGAGGATCACCTGAGCCCAGGAGTTCAAGGCTGTGGTAAGCTGATTGTGCCACTGTATTCCAGCCTGGGAAAGAAAGCAAGACGCTGTTTCTAAAAATAAATAACTAAGAAAATCAATGGCAAGAAAAAAAGATTTTTAAGGGATGGCGGGGGAGGGCAAAAGACATAGGGACATTTTTTTAAAATGTATTGCAGGGACCTTATCTGGATAATGGTCAAATGAACAAATAAACTATAAAAGCCTCAGGGGGAAAGTGAATATGGAATGGACAACAGAAGACATTAATAAATTATTGGTACTTTTGTTATGGTGTGATAGCAGCACAGTTGTTATGTTGTTGTTGTTTTATTTCTTATTTTTTTTTAATTGGAGTCTCATCCTGTCACTCAGGTTGGAGTGCAGTGGCATACTCATGGCTACTGCATCCTTGACCTGCTGGGCTCAGGCAATCCTTCCGCCTCAGCCTTCTAAGTAGCTAGAACTACAGGTACATGCCACCATGCCTGGCTAATTTTTTTATTTATTGTAAGGATGAGGTCTCGCCAAGTTGCCCAGGTTGGTCTCGAACCTGCAGGCTCAGGCAATCCTCTCACCTGGGCTTCCCTAAGTGCTGAGATTATAAGAGTGAGCCACCGTGCCTGGTCCTGTTTTCTTTATTTCAATAGCTTTAGGGGATACAGATAGTTTTTGATTACATGGTTGCATTGCATAGAGGTGAAGTCTGGGCTTTACATGTACCCACCACTCTCGTCAGTGCCCAGTGGACCCGACAGGTGATTTTTTGTTCCTCCACCCCGTTTTCTCTCCCGCTTCTGAGTCTCCAATACCCATTATACCATTCTCTATGCCTTTATAGATCCTTACTTTAGCTCCTGCTTATAAGTTAGAACATGCAGTGTTTGGTTTTCTGTTCCTGCATTAGTTCACTTAGGATGATTTTCTCCAATTCCATCCAGTGTTGTGTTTTTTACAAAGCCCTCATCTGTTAGTGATATTTATGGGTAAAATGCCATGCTGTCTGGGGAACAGATGAAACATGCACCGAGGCTGGGAGGAGGATACGTGGGAATTCCTTCGACTATTCTCTCTACTTTCATGTAACTTTAAACATTTCTATAATAAAAACTTAATAAAAAGGCAACACAGCAAGACCTCATTTCTACAAAAAATAAAAAAAATTAGCCAACTCTAAAGGGTCATAAATGCTCTGAATTGTTTGGATTTTTTTCCCAAGGACCAGAAAAATCCATTGTCATGGAAAGCAAGGCTATCTACCATGTTGTATCTAACTGATTTCACCATTTTATTTATTTTATATTTGAGTTGGGGGGTCTCACTCTGTCACCCAGGCTGGAGTACAGTGGCATGATCGCAGCTCACCACAATCTTGACCTCCTGGGCTTGAGCAATCCTCCCAGCTCAGCCTTCCAAGGAGCTGGGACTACAGGTGTGTACCACCATGCCTGGCTAATTTTTAAATTTTCTGTAGAGATGAGGTCTCACCAAGTTGCCTAGGCTGGTCTCGAACCCATGGGCTAACGCAATCCTCTTGCCTCTGCCTCTCCAAGTGCTGGGATTACAGGCAGGAGCCATTGTGCCCAGCTGCCACCAAATTTTAGTGCATGGATGAGCAACAGTGTCACCAATTTCCTTCCGATGAACATGAAAGTTATCTGCAACTTTTCCTTACAATAACTGAATCTATCTCATTTCTGATGCTTCTGTTCCCTCCCATCTTGTCTCTCCCCATCCCATCCACCTAAATCACCTGATGACCACCTCTGGACTAAGTAGCTGGTGGCATAATGTAGATGTCCCATCATAAGAATGCCCAGGGGCCAGGACCTACAAGGAACTCAGTTCCTCAGGGCAATTCAGATTCTGCCTCTGAAAAATCTAGTTACCAAGTGACCGCCCTGTGGGGACAGGAGCAGCATACATAATGACTAAGTAAGAGGGAGTGGGAGGAGTTATCCAGCCAGGTCACCTGAGCAGCCCTGGCCCAGGCCCTGATGCAAGTCTCAGACTGGGCCCCTGTTGCAGACAGGTCTCCATGCATCCTGGAAAGGATTCTGAGTTCCCGTTCCCTCGCCTTGCCATCCTCTGGTGGGTTTCTGATCTTTTTTTTTTTTTTTGAGTTGGAGTCTCACTCTGTTGCCCAGGTTGGACCACTGCAGCCTTAACCTGCTAGCTCAAATGATCCTTCCACCTCAGTCTTCCAAGTAGCTGGAACTACAGGCACGCACCACCATACCTGGTTAATTTTTTTTTTTGAGTTGGAGTCTCACTCTGTCGCCCAGACTGGAGTGCAGTGGCCGCTCCCGGCCACTGCAGCCTCGACCTGCTGGGCTCCGGCAATCCTTCCACCTCAGCCTTCCGAGTAGCCAGAATTACAGGTGCGCACTACCACGCCCGGCTAATTTTTTGATTTTATTGTAGAGATGAGGTCTCGCCTGCCCAGGCTGATCTCGAACCCGTGGGCTCGGGCAATCCTCTCAGCCTCCCAAAGTGCTGGGATTACAGGCTTGACCCACTAGGCCTGGCCCCTCTTTTTTTTTTAAGAGGCAGGGGCTCACTCTGTTGCCTAGGTTGGAAAGCCAGAGTGTAGTCACAGTTCTCTGCAGCCTGGAACTACTGGAAATAAGCGATTCTCCTGCCTCACCTCCGGAGTAGCTGGGACTACAGGTTTGCCATCACACCCAGATCCTGCTTCTTTTAAAAGCAGCCAATGAGACACTCATTTTTTCTTCAAATAATAATATTCAGAATTAGCAAAGTTGCTGGGAAGCAGGCATTCTTTTTTTTTCTTTCTTTTTTTTTTAGTAGGAGTCTCAGTCTGTTGCCAGGATGGAATGCAGTGGCAAGTTCACAGCCACAGCAACCTTGACCTGCTGGGTTCAGGTGATTCTTCAGCCTCAGTCTTCCAAGTAGCTGGAACCATAGGCATTTGCCACCATGCATAGCTAATTTTTTTATATATTGTAGAGACAAAGTCTCGCCAAGTTGCCCAGGCTGGTCTTAAACCCCTGGGCTCAGGCAATCCTTTCACCTCTGCCTCCCAACGTGCTAGGATTACAGACATGAGTCACTGTGCCCAGCTTGGGAAACAGACACTCTTCCACACTACTGGTGGAAGGGTAAACCGGGGCCACCTTTTGGAAACTTATTAGCTGGTGATAACCAAGGCTCTTAAGACCAGGCCCTGTGACTAGCCCTTCCATCTCAGCAATGTATCCCCACGACCATGCTCAAGGATCACCAAGCAGTGTTGTGTAAAGTCAAGGTACACCAGAAGCAGCCCAAAGGCGGTCTGAGGAGGAATGGATGAACTAATTGTTACACACATACAACGGAACAGTACTCAGCAATCAAACTAAACTCCTGATGGACACAATAACATGGATGAATCTCAAAAGCATTACATTAGGTGAAAAAAAAAGACTGGCATCACTCCATTTATGTAGAACTCAAGAAGAGACAAATCAAATCTACAACAGCAAAAAGCAGACCAGTACCTACTGCCTGGGGTTGGGGGCAGGATGGGCTTGACTGATGGAGAGCTTTCTAGTTGATGGCAATGTCCTATATCGATCATGGTGGTGGTTATGAGACTGCACACATTTGTCAAAACTCACTGTAAGCTGTAAAACTGTACATTCACTTAAGATCTATATTTTATTATATGTAAATTATACTTCAATTTTTAAAAAATGAATAAGCAGCTCTCTGTAAATATCCAACAAGGAGATGAGTCAGTCAAATCATGGTGCATCCATGAAATGAAACATTACCCATGAGATGGTGGAACAGTTAATGACATAAAAGTTATTTAGCACATGCAGTTAAGAAAAAAAATAAGTTATGAAACTATGATCTACTTCATGGCATTTCTGTAAAGTAAAATAGAATGTGTATATATGAATAGAAAACAACTAAAAGCAAGGCAGTTATAAGCTGTGATGCGCCACTGCACTCCAGCTTGGGCAACAGAGTGTGACCTCAACTCAAAAAAGAAAAGAAAGAAAATAACCAAAAGGAAATATGTTATCAATTCATTCAATACAAATTTGAGTATCCACAATTTACCATTATCATTACAACGAGCAGAATTTCCATTCATGGGGTTCCTATTTTACAGTTTCATAAACATTATTTAGATTATTAAAATCTAAATATTAAAATAATGAAATGGTAAAGGAAAGTGTATAATGATACTACCATTTGTGTCAAAACACATACAATTTATGCTTGTTTATGCACTCACCAGCTTTTGAAAAATTCACAAGAAAGTGGGATCCGTGATACTGTTTGGGAAGAGAAATTAGGGGACAGGGTGGCAGGATGTCTTTTCACCATCTGTCCTTTTTATAGGATGATGTCTTTTTTTTTTTTGTCAGTGTCTCACTCTGTCACCCAGGCTGGAGCACAATGATACGATCATGGCTCACCACAGCCTCGACTTGCTGGGCTCAAGGGATCATTCTGCCTCAGCCTTCCGAGTAGCTGGGACTACAGGCATGCACCACTATGCCCAGCTATTTTTTTTTTTAATAGAGATAGAGTCTTGCTATATTGCCTAGGCTGGTCTCAAACTCCTGGCCTCAAACAATCTTCCTGCCTTGGCCTCTCAAAGTGATAGGAGGATTATGGGCATGAGTCACCATGCCCGGCCATGATTTCTTTTTTTACCATATTCATGTGTTATTTCTTCTAAACAAATACAATTGATTGTGTCAATATTTTGCTAGCATCCAATAATCAGGAATTGGGGGAGAAAAATGACATGGAAAGGCGTACAGGGGAAATGAAGTGTTTTAAGACAAGACAGTTTCAATTTTTACGAAAATAAATCCAAAATGAACATGTATTGATGAGACACAAAAGAACATGAGACCAATTATGTCATCAGAGATTGTTTCAAAGTGGTGGGACTATGAGGGGAATTTTACTTTCTTCTGTTTGCTTGGATTTACTCTTGTACTTTCAGAGACAAACACTTTGTGTGCATGTATGTGTGCGTAACAACCAAAAAAACAAAGAAAGAGAGAACAGCAGGCAGTGTCACCTCTGCCAGGTGCTCAGACAGACACACAGGAGAATTGTTGGCTGCCCTCCCTTTACCCAAGGGACTGTGTGATTTAGGGAGACAAAGAACAAGTCAAGGACAAGGGCACAGGGCCAGCTCGAAGCCTTAAATGTCCTCCCTCCCTCAGAGAGCACAGGTTTCTGCAGCCAACCAGGGTGCCCAGCCACGTCCCGTGCCCTTCCCACGGTCTGGAGGTCCTGGAGGCTGATGGAGTGCACCCACACCCATTTTCTCCCAGGGACACCTGGGAGGCAGGTGGGGCAGGGACTTCTGTCCTGGTTTTACAGGCGAAAGGAAGCCTTTAATGACAATCTGCTTCTTCTACAGATAAGGCGCACAGAGACTGGGTCCTGAGTGGGTGTTGAACACACGGAGAATTTTGGAACAGGAAGACCTAAAAGACTCAGTGACAATGCCAAGTTCTGATTCAGTACTGTCACCAGCTTCCTAGAACACAGGTGAGGCACTGGAGTCAGGGAGTCTCAAATTGGACACCATCTTCTTTTTTTTTTTTTTCTGAGTTAGAATCTCACTCTGTCGCCTAGGCTGGAGTGCAATGGCACACTCATGGCTACCGCAGCCTAGACTTGCCAGGCTCAGGCGATCCTTCCGCCTCAGCCTCCCAAGTAGCTGGAACTACAGGTGCATGCCAGCACACCCAGCTAATTTTTTGATTTGTTGTAGAAATGAGGTCTCATCAAAGTTGCTCAGGCAATCCTCTCATCTCGGCCTCCCAAAGTGCTGGGATTACAGCGTGAGCCACTGCGCCTGGCTGAACACCATCTTGAATAAGATCCCATCTGACCCCCAATCTTATTTGCGGTTTTTAATCTTTCCCAGTCCATCTTCCACTCCCCATATGCATCTTCTACGGCAGCTCGAATCACCTCTGCAGGCTGGATTGCAGGAAACTCCTCCTTGTACTATGAGCCCCGTGCCTCAGCTCCAGGAAGGGGCCATGAGGACAGACTGCTTAGGGCCTCGCTTGAAGACCACAGCCCAACAGCAGTCCTGTCAGTAAGAGGAGGTAAGAGACTGCAGAACCAGCATCCAGGTCAGAAAGGCCTGAAGGATACCTTTCTGGAACCAAGCTGGGCAGATGCATCAGTTGCCAGCTCTGGAATACTTCCTCATGGGTAGATCTGGTAGGTCTTGGGATTTGGGGGAGAACCGCCCATCTGAGGGTACAGAACACCAAAAGGAAAGGGAGAGAATGAAAACCCAACTGAAGGATACGGATGTTGGAAGAGACAACAGGATGGGAAGCTTCCGAGGTTGTTAGAAAATGGCACAGGTCAACCGGGGGCAGAGGACAGAGCTGGGATGGGACCGTTTCACCATCCAGCTGTCAGAGTGCAGGCCAGGGAGGAGGGCTCTGAGGGGTCCTTTTCTGCGGCAAGGCAGAGACAGGCAACAGCACAGGCAAGTCACTTCAAAGTGAGAAGCACACACAGGGGAGGCCCAGGCATGTCTCCCATCGGGACCAAAAATGGAGGCTGTGGCCCAGCAATCAGCCCTTCCCCAGTGCCTGCACCCTCAGTAGCTAGCTTTCCAGGGTGATTTAGGGAGAGAACATCTCTTGGAGACCATCATAAAACAAACTAAAGCACAAGAGCCTACATCATCATGGATGATGGAATCTCCATTTTTCCCCGTGTGGTACTGTACTGCCATTCTTTGTTAAAATGAATGTTTCTTCAAATGAATTCACTTTCAAGCTTTGATACAATCAGAGGCTTCATCTCATGACGCTTACCCATCTGTAAAATGGGGTTAATCCAAACACTAGAGCCAAAGTGAGGAGAAAATGAGAACAGAAGAAAGCATGTTGGCATAATGCCTAAAATGCAATAAGTGCTCAATAAACAGCAGCTACCGATATTAGTATCACTGAACTATTTTTTTTCTTTTTCTTCCTTTTTTTTTAGAGGCAGGGTCTTACTCTGCCATCCAGGCTGGAATGGAATGTGGTGGCACAATCACAGCTTGCAGGAGCTTCCAACTCCCAGGGCAATCCTCCCACCTCAGCTTTTCAAGTAGCTAGGACTACAGTTGCACACTACCATAGCCAGCTAATTTAAAAAAAATTTTTTTTGTAGAGATGGGGGTCTCACTACATTGCCCTGGCTGGTCTCAAACTCCTGGCCTCAAATGATGTCCCCCGCTTCAGCCTCCCAAAGTTGCTGGGATTGCAGATGTGAGCCATTGTGCCAGGCCCAAACAAACTTTTTGTTTGTGTTCTGGAAGATCTTTGCATAAATACAGTCACAAATCAGTAAAAATGTCTTTTATCAGGTCACTGGTGCAGGAAACGTGGTCGCACCCAGCTAAAGTCCTGGAAGTGTTCACTTAAGTAGGCTTCAGGAAGGGTAGGAAAAATGCATTAGGTGGCTGGTTGCTCTACAGATCTCACATCTGAGGTGGGGTGAGAAGACTAAGGTATCATGTGACTCCGATCCTGGGAGAAGAGGGACAGCTCCCCAGAGCCCAGGAAGGTAAGCCTACCAGGTCACATCAAGCAGGCCTTGGGAGGGAGAGAGAGATCTTTTCTTTCCCAAGAACTCCCCAAATCCCTATACCCAGAAAGTCTTCCACATACCCAAGAAGCCTTAAATCACTGTGGTGTGTCCTGAAATATCTTCTTTGCTTATTAACATGACTTCCTCCTAATTGGAAAGTGAAGATTATATGTAAAATTGGCATCAATCAAAAGGAGACGGGGCAAGTTATATCTATTTTGCTGCTCATAAAATTAGGGAAGAAAAGGCCACGGGTGGTGGTTCATGCCTATAATCCCAGTACTTTGGAGGCTGAGGTAAGAGAATTGCCTGAGTCCACTGGTTCGAGACCAGCCTGGGCAAATGGTGAGACCTCATCTCTACAATAAATCAAAAAATTAGCCAGGCGTGGTGGCACGTGCCTGTAGTTCCAGCTACTTGGAAGGCTGAGCTGGAAGGATCACTGAGCCCAGCAGGTCGAGGCTGCGGGGGTCATGAGCATGCCACTGTACTCCAGCCTGGACAACGAAGTAAGATTCCAACTCAAAAAAAAAAAAAAATTAGGGAAGAAAAATGGAACCTCCTGACAGAGGTCTGGAAGGAATTATATTTAGATTTCTATCATCTGGGCTCAACCTATAGTCATTTTCCTAAGATCCTGAAACAGTACTTTGATCTGGGCTGGTTAATCCACTCTTGTGGATAATTCTTTTTCTAACTTCTGGCAGTGTTGTCTGAGAACATGCAAGTCTGTAGGAAGTGGGGGAGACATCCTCCACCAGGCCCTGTGCTGGGCACCACAGCCAACACAGTGGCCACTCACGCACAGACTGCCCTGGCCAGGGGAGGGGGCATCTCCTGGCAAATGCCAAAGAGTCGATGTAGGATTCCTGGGAAGTGTTCCTGCACAGCCATTCAGTGTATCCCAAAAGAGTCCACCTGGGCCTGGTCTCACCCTTCCATGCCCTCACAATGCCTGTGCCTGTGTCAGGTAAGGCGGTGGGCACCCCGAGGTCTCTCTCTCTGTGGCAGACACAGGTCTGGGAATGCTGAAGTACAGGGCACACCCCATGTCTGCAAGGAGCTCACAGTCTAGAGGATAGGACAAGTTACACAGGGTAACCAAGACCATGAGAGAAATAAGCATGAGACTGGGACGAGGACACACCGTGGAGGCCTAAAGGATGAGGAGGGGGGCCCTCAAGCTGAGTGGTATCCCAGGCCCTGATTTCATCATGTGTACTCAGAATTTGCCAAAATCTGTTAGTTCTTGGATTCAAGACCCTATTTTTTTTTGAGTTGGAGTCTCACTCTGTCGCCCAGACTGGAGTGCAGTGGCTGCTCCTGGCCACCGCATCCTCGACCTGCTGGGCTCCAACGATCCTTCCGCCTCAGCCTTCCAAGTAGCTGGAACTACAGGCGCGCGCTACCACACCCAGTTAATTTTTTTGATTCATTGTAGAGATGAGGTCTCTCCAAGTTGCCGAGGCGGGTCTCGAACCCGCGGGCTCAGGCAATCTACTCACCTCAGCCTCCCAAGGCTCAGGATTACAGGCTGAGCCACCGAGCCCAGCTTCAAGACCATATTGATGTTAAACTCAGCTGGATGCATCTTTTGAGGGGGGAAAAAACAGCTCTGGTTTTTTGTTTGTTTTAGTTGGAGTCTTACTCTCTCACCCAGGCTTCCGTGCAGTGGCACAATCATGGCTCAATGAGCCTTGACCTCCTGGGCTCAGGCAATCCTTCTGCCTTAGCCTCCCAAGTAGCGAGTAGCTGGAACTATAGGAGCACAGCGCCACGCATGGCTAATTTTTAAATTTTTGTAAAGACGAGATCTCATAATGTTGCCCAGATTGGTGTCAACCTCCTGGACTCAGGCAATCCTTTCACCTCAGTCTCTCGCGTAGCTGGGACTACGGGCCCAGCTAATATTTTAATTTTTGTAGAGACAAGGACTTGCTATGCTGGGTAGGCTGGTCTCAAACTTCTGGGTTCAAGCAACCCTCCCATCTTGGCCTCCCAAAGTGCCAGGATTACAGGTGTGTGCCATTAAGCCTGGCTGGGATACATGATTTTTTTGGCCAACTGCTGCCTTTTTCAACTTCATTCCCAACCGGTCCAATGGCCCAATGGGATAACAATGCCTTTCTCACTAGGATCACCTATCACAGCTGTGAACTCCCTGGAGGATGGCCACAAACCTGAAGCCTCACACAGGCATGCACTATGGGAATCAGGCTGTCTGTCTCCTATGGCAACCTTAAGAGGAAAGGCACAATACCTGCCACATACCTGCCACGTGACTCACGCCTTCCTTCGGTTCTCACTTAATCATGATATCCCTATAAAACATTTCTCCCAGTTTACAGAAGGGGAAGAGGAGAAACTGACATTCGTTCTTCTCGCCATTCCATACATATTGGGAAGCTGCATTCTGGGCACGGAGGCGCCAGCACGGAACAGGACAGACACAGGTCTGCCCTTGTGCAGCAAGTGTTCTAGTGTAGGGGAAGACCTCAAACAAGCAGAAACTCATTCCAGATACTGGTGAATGCTCTAGAGAAAAAACAGGGTGACTTGATAGAGTGATATGGGGAGGCAGTAATAGATTAAGGTGGGCAACTGTGCAACAGTCTAAGAAACATGGACACAAATAGAGGAAGCAGGCAGTGCAAAGTCCCCAAGACACGAATACGCTTGACTTGATCAAGGAAAGGAAAGGAGGCCAGTACGGGTCAAAATAGTGAAGTGTGGGGAGCGGGGAGGAGACAAGGTCTCAGAGCAGGCTGGGGGAAGGAACCAATTATGTTGGTATTCCAAGAACAGTAAGCACTGGGAATTTTTTTTTTTTTTGAGTTGGAGTCTCACTCTGTCGCATAGGCTGGAGGGCAGCAGCATGCTCCCAGACACCGCAGCCTCTACCTGCTGGGCTCAGGTGATCCTTCCACCTCAGCCTTCCAAGTAGCTGGATCTACAGGCGTGCACTACCACGCCCAGCTAGTTTTTGATCTATTGTAGAGACAAGGTCTCGCCAAGTTGCCTGGGTGGGTCTCGAACCCGCAGGCTCAGGCAATCTACTCGCCTCGGACTCCCAAAGTGCTGGGATTAGAGGGGTGAGCCACCATGCCTGGCCTGGGATTTTTTTTTTTTAAGGGGCACAGTCTTACTCTGTCGCCCAGGCAGTGGCCGCGACCATAGCTCACTGCAGCCTTGAGGGATCTTCCTGTCTCAGTCTTCTGAGTAGCTGGGTCTACAAGCGCACCACCACACCTGGCTAATTTTTTTTACTTTTTTATAGAGACAGAGTCTTGTTATGTTGCCCCGTCCTTGCCTCTTGTCAGGACTGGGAATTTTTATTTTTGTTAGTCAGGGTCTTACTTTATTGTCTAGGCTGGAGTGCAGTGGCATGATCACGGCTCACTGCAGCCTCCAACTCCTGGGTTCAAGTGATCCTCCCACGTCAGCCTACTAAGTAGCTGGGGCTAACAGGGGAGTTACCATCACATGCAATTGATTTTTTGTAGAGATGAAATCTCACTACGTTGCCCAGACTGGTTTCAAACTCCCGGGCTCATGTAATCCTCTCACCTTGGCCTTCCAAAGTGTTGGATGTACAGGCGTGAGCCACTGTGCTCGGCCAGGACTGGCAATTTTATGTTAAGTGCAGTGGGATGACATTGAAGATCTTTAAGCAGGGAAGTGACACAATCTAAATTCTGGCTATTGCAGGAAGAATGGATGACAGGGGCCAGATTTAGAGGAGTTTGGAGAGGTTAAATAAGCAGCTCGGGGTGCCACTGCCATCACCAGTTTCCATGCAACACCAAGGCTCACGTCCATGGTGTCTCATTTTTTACACACGACAGCATGATGCCACACTGGAATCTCACATCTGACAAAGTGAGGCTCCCTCTGCCTCCATGATCCCAGCTTTGCATCAGTCAGTCATGTAAGGATAACTACTTGTGGTTCCACGGTGACAATTACACAGCATTATGTAAACATGCTTTGTATTCAACTGGCAACATTCAACAAAGAGTAAGTATCTGCTGGGTTCCAGGGACTTGTAAAGTTGTTCTAAGTGTCAGAAATACATTATCAGAACAAACGAGTGACTAAAAAAAAAACTAACCTGCCTGGGAAAAACAAAGATCCAGTCCTCATGGCTCAAGAAAGAAGAGGACAGCATGGACACTGGGTTTTCTCAGTCTTCATTTCCCTCAGTCAACTCTTCATGAAACCAAAGTTTCTTTTTCTTTTCTTTCCTTCTTTCTTTCTTTCTTTTTTTTTTTTTTTGAGACAGAGTCTTGCTCTCTGACCCAGGCTGCAATGCAGTGGCATGACCATAGCTCACTGCAGCCTCCAACTCCTGGGTTCAAGCGATCCTCCCATCTCAGTCTCCCAAATAGCTGGCACTACAGATGCGTGCCACTGTGCCCGGTTTTGTTTTGTTTTTAAAATAGAGACGGAGGTTTCATTATGTTGCCCAGGCTGGTCTCAACTTATAGCCTCAAGCAATCCTCCAGTCTCAGCCTCCCAAAATGCTGGGATTACAGGCATGAGCCATCACAACAGACCTCAAATTTTCTTAAGTAGCATCTTCTTCTTTGAAGAGGAAGAGAAAATAAAGTGAAGAAAAAAAAAACTAGCAATATTTTGAGGAGGTGGGACATTACAACCAAAGGAACTTGAGATTTGTGCTATTAAGACCAGCTTCAAGATATGGTGATCCCAGGAATCAATCCCTTAGCGAATTTTCTATTTGTAACTTGTACAACTGGAACAGACCCAGCTTCCCTCAAAGGTGGACAGCCCAAAAGTAAAGTAATATGGCCCTGTGGCACAGGTAAAGAACAATGAATGGAGAAATTATTTTCTTGCTTCTTTGAGCAGCTGGAGGAAAATTTAGAACACCCTCAGTACACAGAAAGGGTAAGGGACTCTCGGGTAACTGAACTGATGTTGTTTACTGCTCTCAGAAATTCTTCCCTCAGCAGGGCACAGTGGCTCACGCCTACAATGCTAGCAATTTGGGAGGCTGAGGTGGGAGGATTGCTTTACCCCAGGAGTTCGAGATCAGCCTGGACAACACAGTGAGACCTTGTCTCTACAGAAAAAAAAAAAATTAAGCTGGGCTTGGTGGCTCAGCCTGTAATCCCGCGCCTTTGGGAGGCT
>NW_007253531.1:168707-171139 GCF_000164805.1 Carlito syrichta
CAGGCTGCAGTGGCCGGGAGTGGCCACTGCACTCCAGTCTGGGCGACAGAGTGAGATTCCACCTCAAAAAAAAAAAAAAATTAGCCAGGCATGGTGGTACGTGCCTGAAGTGCCAGCTACTCAGGAGGCTGAGGTGGAAGGACCATCTGAGCCCTGGAGGTCAAGGCCGCGGAGAGCCATGATTGTGCTACTGCACTCCAGCCTGGGTGACAGAGTGAGACTCCGACTCAAAAAAAGAAAGAAAGAAAAAATAAATCCTTCCCTCTAGAAAGGGGCAAATCAGATCAAAGTCATTCCTCCACAGCTGTGAGCAGAAATGACAACCACTCGAGCCCATGACAAACAAGAAAGCCCAATTTCCAGGAAGGCCCTCATTCACTCCACTTAGCCACCACCTCCGG
This sequence comes from Carlito syrichta, assembly GCF_000164805.1. Classification (NCBI taxonomy): domain Eukaryota; kingdom Metazoa; phylum Chordata; class Mammalia; order Primates; family Tarsiidae; genus Carlito; species Carlito syrichta. The sequence continues at coordinate 169,109 of NW_007253531.1, forward strand.
GAAGGACCAAAACCCTGCTGCCAGGTCTTGCACACCCACCACCACTTTCCCTGCTGTTTAACAGAACCACCAAGACCTGGCTTTCTTCTCCAGATGCCTAGAACGTGCTGCACCTTGGGAACTCTGCTCTGGGAAGAAGAGGAAAGCTGCGTCCTCACCCGGCAACACAAGAACTAGATCAGCAGGTACAGGGAAAGAAAAAAGCACCAATGTGGCCACAAGACAATCGCTCAATGAGGAAAAAGCCCACGTAGCTGGTGACTGTTTAAGCAGAGCTCCCACAGACACCGGCACAAATGTGCTGAATTAGGACCTGAGTTGGGACCCAGGCACCCCACTAGGAAGACCTCTCCCTCTTTGAATTATGTTCAATAGTATCCCCTCAAGATTCATGTCAACCAGGAACTCCAGAATGTGACCCTAACCCTAATTTAACTAATTTCAGATGCAATTAGTTAAATTACCATGAGATCCTATTGGATTAGGGCGGGCCCTATTCCAAGGACTGATTTCCTTATAAGAAAAAACAGACACAGACACACAGATAGAACCTTGAGACAATGGAGGCAGAGACTGGAATGATACGGCTACAAGCCAAGGAATACCAAGGATTGCCAACAGCTACCAACATTGAAGAAGAAGGAAAGGTCATCCTCTAGAGCCATCAGAGGGAGCACAAACCTGCTAACACCTTCATCTTGGACTTTCAGCTTCCAGAGCTGCCAGAAAACACATCCGTGCTGCAGTAAGCCATCCAGCTGGTGATACTTTGTAATGGCAGCCATAAGAAACCAGTCTTGTCCCCACTTCACACCTGTTCTCCAAACCACTCTTCCTGGTCTCAGCCCAGGCGCTGGAGAAGACATGCGCCCAGGCCTCCACCCGGGCTCTTCCATCTCCCCAAGGCCCAGCTCTTCTCTCTTTGACGGGAGGAGAGTGCAGGGATCACGTTTCAGCAGCTCCCACCCACCTTCTGCCACAGGAGGCAAACTGGCAGGGGACTTTATGTTTCCTTCCCTCAGCCTCCTAGTTGGGTAGCCTCTTTCAATTAGACTGCTGTTTCTTAAATTTCAGTCATCTGTCCCATCCTGTGTGTGTGTGTATTTTGCCATAACTGTGTTATCCCTTGTACAACTATTTACCTAATCTCTCTTTCTTTCTTGAATGGGGGTCTCATTCTATTGCCCAGGCTAGAGTTCAGTGGCATGATCATGGCTCACTCCAGCCTCGACCTCCTGGACTCAGGTGATCCTTCCACCTCCACCTCCTGAGTAGCTGGGACTATAGATGTGAGCCACCGTGCCCAGCCGCTACATCATTATTACAATAATGGAAAATCGCTCCATTTATCTTATACAGAGTTTGCTAGATATATGCATACATGTATTTTTTAATTACACATAAGAATGAATACACAATAGTGTAAAGGCCCATTCAAGCACCATTTAAAATAATCTAGGGGCGGTCATACTATGAATATATCGCAATAATGGGACTTACTGCCTCAGAGATGGTGACCATCCCTGTAGCTGGTCGGAAGCTCTAAGCTCCTAATCAGAAAAACCAACTTCAATCTCTCCAAAATCTCCAGTCTCCTCTAACCCTGCGAACCTCAGACACTCTGGGAGAAGGAAAGAAAGGCACGTGGGAGTTCTGCGTTTCCACGCGGGGCGACTTGAGAACACAAGAGTCGAGAGCGAAAGAGACTGACCACCCAGTCCTGCCAGTGACAAGGGCGGGGAGAGGCTGACCTTCTCGCGCAGGGTGCAGTGGACGTCCGAGGCGACGCGTCCTTCCCACCACGGCTCATCCATCATCGCGTACGCAGCGCCGCGATCCGAGGCTACCGGGATCTCCGGGCGCAGCCTGCGTGGACACGGGCAACTTCAGCGGCCGGCGCCGACCCCGGGTCTCCCCATCCTTGCTTGCCCCTGGCCCGGGGCCCGGACGGGCGCCCCCTCCTGCGCCGCTCAGCGGAGCCGGGGGTCGCCTCCCGTCCGGGGAAGGCTGAGGTGCCCCCTCCCTCCGCTC
>NW_007253531.1:171613-176067 GCF_000164805.1 Carlito syrichta
CGGGGGGCTGGGAATGGGAGTCTTTCTCGGCCCGCGCTGGCTCGGCTTCCTGCCCGCCCTCCGCCCTGGCCTCGGCGGGCGCTTCCTCTCACCTTCGCGGGGACGCGCGGTGGCCTTCTGGGCACCCCGCCGGCCTGTGTCCAGCGAGATCGCGGCGCCACCTGCGCGCACCACGCGGGAAACGCGCGGGCTGGACGCCCCCAGAAAGTTCTGCCTGCCGCGGGCACTGCTGCAACCGACCTTACTTCGGTTCCACCTGTTTTTCGCTCTTGCTTTCTTTTTTAACCCTGCCCTGCGATGGGGAGGTAGATTTCCAAAAGGACAGTGCCCACCAAATCCTCGGAAAAGCCTCTCTTGCTTATCGACGAGTCCCTAATTCTAAAGACGGCTCAATAAGTCACTGGTATTGACTGTGTTCCCGCAGAGTATTGATCCGCGCCCTACATTGGAGGAAAAACCTGTTTTTTTTTGGAGGGTCCCGTGGATGGAAAGCATTGTCTTTTTAATTCAGTTGATGGCGCTGGGAAAGGCATTCTCTTGAATCAGTCCATCTGATGGCAAAGCATCGGGTTGTCCTCTTGGCTGATTGACTTTTGTGATAGTTTTGGAGATTCATGAACTTGGAATCAAATCCGCCGACCAGCTGCTGGGTGGTTTTTGTCCAGTTCTTCGACTCAGAGCGTGGGATCTTAGAGCATGTGTGAAACGGGAATAAAAGTTGCAGCCGCCTGATGGAGATACTTTATCATTAAATGAGATAGTGTGTGTAAAGGAATAATCACCATACCAGGTATCTAGTGACCACTCAATAAATAACTACCACTGAAGAGCCTTTTGTTCCTGACGCTTTCCTGCAAATAAAGGTCCACCTGGGGGGGAAAAAAAAAGCCAACTGGAACTTGAGCAGTTTTAATGTAAAAAAAAAAAAAAGGGGGGGGGGGGGACTTTGAGTAAAAGTGTAAAACGCTTAGTAATAAACAATAAATGTGCAGACTTTCAAAAGCTAAAAGTTGAATATTGATTTAAATATATATATATATTAACTGTGGCCGAGCGCGGGGGCTCAAGCCTATAATCCCAGCACTTTGGGAGGCCGAGGCGAGAGGATTGCCTGAGCCCGCGGGTTCAAGACCAGCCTGGGCAACATGGTGAGACCCCCCCTCCCGTCTCTATAATAAATCAAAAAATTAGCCGGGCGTAGCAGCGCGCGCCTGTAGTTGCAGCTACTTGGAAGGCTGAGGCGAAAGGATAGCCTGAGCATAGCAGGTTGAAGCTGTGGTGGCCGTCGTGCCACTGCACTCCAGCCTGGGTGACAGAGTGAGACTCCAACTCAGAAACAAAAATTAACTGTAATCAGCGAAATAAATTATAAAGGTTAAAATATAACAAGGAAAGCTTGAAAAATAAAAAGGCTAAAATACCAACTTAACCCAAATTATTTAGTAAAATTTAAATAGTTGTGGATAGATCGGGGGTGGGAAACTAACAATTTTTTTCTAACGTTCAAATGGAAGAATATGAGAAAAGTTAAGGAATTTATATACATATAATTTTTTTTTTTCTTTTTTGAGTTGGAGTCTCACTCCGTCGCCCAGACTGTAGTGCAGTGGCACGCCCCACCACCGCAGCCTCCACCCACTGGGCTCCGGCGATCCTTCCGCCCCAGCCTTCCAAGTAGCCAGAACTACAGGTGCGCGCTACCATGCCCGGCTAATTTTTGATTTATTGTAGAGATGAGGTCTCGCCAATTTACCCGGGCAGTCTCGAACCCGCGGGCTTAGGCAATCCACTCGCCTCGGCCTCCCAAAGTGCTGGGATTACAGGCTGAGCCACCAATCCCGGCGAAATGTATGTATATATATTTATATATGTATATATATATATGTATATATATATAAATATATATATATATATATATTTTTTTTTTTTTTAGTTGGAGTCTCACTCTCACCCAGACTGGAGTGCAGTGGCCACTCCCGGCCACCACAGCCTCGACCTGCTGGGCTCCAGTGATCCTTCCGCCTCAGCCTTCCAAGGAGCTGGAACTATAGGTGCGCGCTACCACGCCCGGCTAATTTTTTTTTTAAATTTATTGTAGAGATGAGGTCTCCCCGAGTTGCCCAGGCGGATCTCGAACCCGCGGGCTCAGGCAATCCACTCACCTCGGCTTCCCAAAGCGCTGGGATTACAGGCTGAGCCACTGAGCCCGGCCGAAATTTATATTTTTATACATATTTTTTTAGTTGGAGTCTCACTCTGTCACCAGGCTGGAGTGCAGTGGAACAATCAATGGCCCCTGCAGCCTCAGACTGCTGGGCTCAGGCAATCCTTACACCCCAACCTTCCAAATAACTGGAACTGCAGGCACACACCACCACCCTGGCTAATTTTAAAAAATGTATTGTAGAGATGAGGTCTCTCCAAGTTGCTCTGGCTGGTCTTGAACCCCTGGGTTCAAGCAATCCTCTGGCCTCCACCTCCCAAAATACTGAGATTACAGGCATAAGCCACCATGTCCAACTATAAATTCATATTTTTTAAATGGCGGCTACACCTACGTTACCAAATCTTAAAGCATATTACAAAACTATAATTAGAACAGCGTGGTGTTGACACAACAATGGATGGATTAAACATGAACGGAACCGGGCTCGGTCGCTCAGCCTGTAATACCGTGCTTTGGGAAGCCGAGGTGAGTGAATTGCCTGAGCCCGAGGGTTCGAGACCCGCTTGGGTAACTTGGTGAGACCTCATCTCTACAATAAATCAGAAAAATTAGTCGGGCATGGTAGCGTGCGCCTGTAGTTCCAGCTACTTGGAGGCTGAGGCGGACGGACAGCCGGAACCCAGCGGGTTGAGGTTACGGTGGCCGGGAGCGTGCCACTGTACTCCAGTCTGGGCGACAGAGTGAGACTACAACTTAACAAAACAAAACAAAACAAAAACCATGAGTGGAATAATTGAAAGTCTAGAAGCATTCAATATACTTAAAAATCCATTATATGATAAATGTAGTATTTCACTTTTGTGGGGGAAAGGACAAATGGATAAATTCTTTAATAAATTAGACTAGGGCACTGGGCATGGTAGCTCATGCCTATAATTCCAGCACTTTGGGAGGCAGAGGCAGCAGGATTGATTGAGCTCAGGAGTTCAAGACCAGCCTGGAAGGCATAGAGAGACCTCCTCTCTACAAAAAGATCAAAAAATTAGCTGGGTGTGGTGGCATGTGCCCATAGTCCCAGCTACTGAGGAGGGAGAATAGCTTGAGCCCAGGAGTCTGAGGCTGCAGTGAGCCCTGATGGTGCCACTGCACTGCCCCCGGGTGACAGAGTGAGACCCTGACTCAAAAAATAAATAGAAATAAATAAATATGGCTGGAGAAATTAATTTGGGAAATCAGGAAAACTAAAAATTTGTTTAAACATCAAAGTAAATATAATAACCCAAAGAGATACAAACAAATTAAAGAGCATTGGAAGAAAACAAGTGAATTCTGTAGTGGGGAAGGCCTAGATATTAAGGCATGGGGAAAAAAACCAATGGCAAGGATGAGTAAATATATTTAAATAAATATGCAAAATTTAAATACATCAAATATTATCAAAAAGCAAATGATAAATTCAAGAAAATGTTTTTAACAAATGTGAACAAAGCTTGCTTTTACTATATAGACCTCTTACAAACTGAATAAAACACTGACTCCCTACATGCAGAAATGGACAAAGGACATGATCAGGCATGCCATCAAAGAAGAAATTCACAGCCTGGGCAACATAGCAAGAACCTGTCTCTACAAAAAAAGATTAAAAAAAATTAGCCAGGAGTGGTACTTGTAGTCCCAGCTACTTGGGAGGCCAAGGTGGAAGGGTCACCTGAGCCCAGAAGGCTGAGACTGCCGTGAGCTGGGATCCAGACCACTACACTCCAGTCTGGGTGACAGTGAGACCCCAACTCAAAAAAAAAAAAAAAAAGAGAGAGAGAGAGAAAATTCATATGGATAAATGTTTTTTAAAATGCTCATAGACCCTAGAAAATACAATAAAAACCTTTCTAACACAGAGCAGTACATCTTTGTCAAGGATTTTTTAGCAAGGATACAGTGTTGAGAATATAAATAAATATCACCTGAAAGATAACATAAATCAAAAAGTTTTAAAAGGTATAATTTGATCCAACTATTCCACCACTGGAAATATAGTCTAAAAACATGAGCAGATGAATACAAAGATTGATTTACAAGGGGTTTCATCAAAATGCTTTATCATTATAGTTAACTATTAGAACAGGGAGCTGATCAAAAATACTGATTTGGCTCTCAGAAAAAAAATTTTTTTTTAATTGGAGACTCACTGTCGCACAGGCCGGAGTGCAGTGGCACACTCACAGTCACCGCAACCTCAATCTGCTGGACTTAGGTGATCCACCTCAGCCTTCCAAGAAGCTGGAACTAC
>NW_007253531.1:176441-178393 GCF_000164805.1 Carlito syrichta
GCCTAGGCGGGTCTCGAACCCACGGGCTCAGGCAATCCACTCACCTCGGCCTCCCAAAGTGCTGGGATTACAGGCTGAGCCACCAAGCCCGGAAGAAAATATTTTTTTAGAAGAATACATAATGGGCTGAGCATGGTGGGTCAAGTCTGTAATCCCAGCACTTTGAGAAGCAGAGGTGAGAGGATTGCCTGAGTCCACGGAATGGAGACCAGCCTGGGTAAATTGGTGAGACCTCATCTCTACAATAAAAAATAAAAATAAAAAAATTAGCCAGGTGTGGTAGTGTTTGCCTATAGTTCCGGCTACTTGGAAGGCTGAGCCCAGCAAGTCGATGCTGGGATGGTCCTGAGCGTGCTGTTGCACTCCAGCCTGGGCAACAGTGAGACACCAACTCAAAAAAAAAAAAGTAACTGCGTAGTCAGAGAGGTAGGATTATGAAAAAATTTTAATTTTTTCTTGTGTATTTATATTTTCTAAATTTTCTACAAAAAATGGATAACCATAAAAATAAAAGAGTGAGTATTATTTTAAAATAACCACCTGCTGTATTTACTAGTGTTTCTCTGAGCAACTTGCAGTGCTGTTTTGTCCTGTTTTGGTTTTCGTAGCAATACTATCTCTTTCTCAACAGTTTTCCTCTGCGGAGTGCACCAAAAGAAGAAAGACCTTTATTGTTCACTAATTCATAGTGAACTTCCTGCACTTCAGCCATCAGTTATCAGGAGTTCTGATAGATGATAAGAGAGGGAAGCAGAAACTTGGGGCTTTCAACAGAGGCTATTTTAAGAGGATTCGAAACACTCCTGCACTCCTTTGTGCATGACCTTCCTCCGGAATCCCTTGCTTTCTCAGTATCTCTGAAGAGTAAACATACATTACGCCAATAAACCAGTCATCTGGGTGGTGAATCATTGTCCACAGGCGCTCTTAGCAGAGACGGCTTCCTTTGCTGGGCAGCAGGAAGTACTCATGCAACTGGCATCCCTTCTCCCATCCGCTCCATCCCCAACCCAGCCACAAGGAAGTATTCATTCATTCATTCATTCAAAAGCTGAACTTTTACTGAGTGCTTACTATAAGTCAATTAACCAGCCCTCTGAGGCTCACAGGTTGGGAACCACAGATTTAGAGCAAGTGCATTCTAGCTCTCTTCACCTTTCCCATGTATAAAGTGAGAAAAAAATTATCTGCCCTTTTCAATCCTCCTTAGAGGACAAATTAGTCTCATATTTCCACCAAAGAATTATTTTATCAGGCTAAGCACAGTGGTTCATGCCTGTAATCCCAGGACTTTGGAGGCCGAGACTGAAGGGTCACTTGAGGCCAGGAGTTCGAGACCATCCTAGGCAACAAAGCAAAGCCCCATCTCTATTTAAAAAAAAAAAGTCAGGTCAGTCTCGGTGGCTCAGCCTGTAATCCCAGCACTTTGGGAGACTGAGGCGAGTGGATTGCCTGAGCCTAAGGGTTCGAGACCAGCCCGGGCAACTTGGCGAGACCTCGTCTCTACAATAAATTTTTTTTAAAATTAGCCGGGTGTGGTGGTGCGTGCCTTGTAGTTCCGGCTACTTGGAAGGCTAAGGCGGAAGGATCTCCTGAGTCCAGCAGGTTGACGCTGGGGTGACCGTGAGCGTGCAACTGCACTCCAGCCTGGGCAACAGAGTAAGACTCCAACTAAAAAATAAAAATAAAAATAAAAAAAGTTAAAAAGTAAATAAGAATTATTTTATTGACTGTTTACTTTGCACTACATTTTCCCTTTTCTTCCTCCCCACCCCATATAGTCTAAATGCTCATAAATGGCAAAATGCATATGTTCCCTTCCTGATTCCAGTCCTTGTTCTCCTCTCCAGGGATAACCAGCACCTCCTGTTTCCTTCAGAAGTGAGGTATGCATTCACCAACACAGACATTCATCCTTTTTTCCCTCTTTTTTTTTTTTTTTTTTTTGAGTT
>NW_007253531.1:178664-185384 GCF_000164805.1 Carlito syrichta
CCGAGTAGCCGGAATTACAGGCGTGCGCTACCACGCCCGGCTGATTTTTTGATTTATTGTAGAGATGAGATCTCCCTGCCCAGGGGGTCTCGAACCCGCGGGCTCAGGCAATCCACTCACCTCAGCCTCCCAAAGGCCCGGCTTTTTCCCTCTTTGTTTAAGAGACAGGCTCTCACTCCATCACCCAGACTGGAGTGCAGTGGTGCAATCATAGCTCATTGCAGTCTCCAAATCCTGGTCTCAATTGATCCTCCTGCCTCACCCTCCCAAAACTCTGGGATTAAGGCATGAGCCACCATGTCCGACTTCTTTTTCCCTTTTGCACGAATGGTAGCAGACCATATACATCTTTCCGTGCGTTATATTTTTCCGCTTGGTTGTTTCATGTCGGGGGCCCGCAGAGCTGCGTAGCATCCCATAGTTTCATAGCATGGGTATATCATGATGCATACAACCAGTCTTCTTTTCCTGAACATTTCTCTTGGGCCAGCCTTTGGCTACCATAACCACACTGCAGTCAATAGCCTTGGGTGGGAGGGAGGTGTCAGTGATGTAAATTCCTCAGATACTCAGCTTTTCAAGGGAAGCTGAGGCATATGCTTTGAGTAGTGTTTCCTCAGGGTCTTAATGGTTTGCATCCCTCCCATTAAGACCAAAAGCATGGAGGCTGGCTTGGTTTATAGAGACAGAGGAAGACATCTGCCTTCTTACTACTTTGATCTTTAACCAAAAACCAAGGTAACGCCTCTAAACCGTTTCTAGTCGTGTGTTCTACTTAGTCAAGCGAACACTTGCCAACGCCCTTTTGATCCTTGACTAGAGAGTCTTGAGATGGTGATTCTGCAGATTAGGTCCAAGAAGCAGCAGGAAGAATAAGAAGGCGGCATTTTGCAAACAAAACTCAAAACCTAAGTCATTTATGAAGTTGGCCAGTATTATTATTTTTTAATTTAAAAAGTTCCGAAAGGAATAAGTGAAAAGTAAATCTCCCTCTCACTCGGGGCCAGTTCCATGCACAGGTGTGTGACCTGTACATTTACATGGCACCCCAGGATCTGAGAGCCCTGTGCTTTATAAACATAGAGATGAGATCTTGCTCTGTTGCCCAGGCTGAAGTGCAGTGACACGATCATAGCTCACTGCAGCCTCCAGCTCCTGGATTCAGGCAATCCTTCAGTCTCAGCCTCCTGAGTAGCTGGAACTATGGGCATACAATACCACACCTGGTTAATTTTTTGATTTTCTTGTAGAGATGAGGTCTTGCTATGTTGCCCAGGCTGATCTTGAACTCCTGGGCTCAAAGCAATCCTCCCACCTCAGCCTCCAAAAGTGCTGGGATTACAGAGCGAGCTACCATGACTGGTGTGTCTCCATTTAAACAATAAGACCCAGAAAGCTGTGTGACCTTGGGCAGGTTCGCTGGGCCTTGTGTTAGTAAGATGAATAACCCACTTGTGACTATGGAAAGAAGAAACAAATTTGGAAGTAGAAACTGCTTTCTAATATTATTATTATTATTATTATTTTAAAGATGTGGGGTACAATTCAGGGTTAGGTATACAAATGTTCATTATATAGGTACCCTTGTGGATGAGGTGTGTCCCCCCTCCCCTGGCAGTTTCCCACTATTGCCAATCCCTTTCTTATAGAATTACAATAGTTGTTCAAGCCAGGCTCGGTGGCTCAGCCTATAATCCCGCAACTTTGGGAGGGTGAGGTGAGTGGATTGCCTGAGCCCGTGGGTTTGAGACCCGCCTGGGCAGCGGGACCTCATCTCTACAATAAATCAAAAAATCAGCCGGGCGTGGTAGCGCACGCCTGTAGTTCCGGCTACTCGGAAGGCTGAGGTGGAAGGATCACCAGAGCCCAGCAGGTCGAGGCTGCGGTAGCCGGGAGCGGCCACTGCACTCCAGTCTGGGCGACAGAGTGAGACTCCAACTCAAAAAAACAAAAACAAAAACAAACAAACAAACAAAAAACAATAGTTGTTCAAGGTCCACTTATGAGTGAGAACATATGATATTCAGTGCTTTGTTTCTGTGATAGGTCACTCAGTATTATAGATTCCAAGTCCATCCACGCTTTCTAATATTATTTTGTCATTTATAATAAAAACAAGACATGCTGGAACCTTGCTAGGACATGGCTCTTTAGAGCCTGAAGTAAGTCTGCATTAACTCATCGTAGGACTTGAGTGGGTAGCCTTCCTTTCATGGGCCTCAGTTTCTCCTGTGAAAGGGGAGAGGTGGGACTAGATCCCAGGGGACACAAGTCCAGGAGTATAAAAGGGTCAGGAAGATAGCGTAAGTGAGAAGCAGCCTCGCAGCCCTCCTTGTCTAACTCCTTCCCTAACAACACCTTTGAAAGAGATGCGAGAGGGCAACCCCTTCAGGTCCCCTTCCACTGTGGGAGCTTTTCTGTTTTCTCAATAAATCCTACTTTCATGATGGGAAAAAATTGCGGGTGTTGGTGGGTCAGTGCCACACCAGCCACAGTGTCAGAAAACAGTACAGAGCCATGAGGCCTGTGGTGAGCTAGAGAGCTCATACTGCTTTTAAAGTGGGGAAACCCTTCCACACTCCCTCAGATTGCTCCAGCTCAGGGATTTATACCCAGGATTGCCAGATTGTTTGACTTTTCAAAAGAAATTTAAAATTGAGGATGGGCGCGATAGCTCATGCCTGTAATCCCAGTACTTTGGGATGCCAAGGTGGGAGGATTGCTTGAAGCCAGGAGGAGTTCAAGATCAGCCATGGCAACATATGAAGACCTTGTCTTTACAAAAAAATTAAAAAATTGTCTGGGCATGGTGACGCATGCCTGTAGTCTTAGCTACTTAGGAAGCTGATGCAGGAGGATTGCTTGAGCTCACTGAGCCACTGCATTCCAGCCTGGGTGACAGAGTAAGGCCTCATCTCAAAAACAAAAAGGAGGGGTGGGGAGGGGAGAAGAAACTGAGAAATGATCTTCAAATACTGGTTTTGTTTTTGTTTTTTAACACTGTGTGAAGCTATGTGGGCCACACACAGCATCAGCCCTCATTAGAGAACTCTGGAATAGGTGGGAGACAGAGACCTCCAGCAGGACCAGGACTCTGTAGGGAACAATGGTGCAGGATGCTAAAGAACTCCCCAGGCTCCAGGAGGAGGAAATAAAAGCACCATTAACTTCAAAGCCCCTGAGCCTGCAGGGGGTGGGGGTGGGGTGGGGGCTCCTCTGGCAGACAGTAATCAGGAAGGAGATTGAGACTGGACAGTGAAAGGTGACCAGACAAGCCTGCAGGGAACCCTCATGCCCAGAAGGTCCTAACTACCAGCAGTAAGACACTGCTCTCCTGGGCCACCTGGACTCCACAAATTCACCTTTTATAAGAGAGGCGGCCAAAAGCTTTCAGGGCTACAGACTCCAAGTCAAAGAGCTGAGGATTAGGGCAGCAGCTACTCAATTGAAGGAACTGAGGTTGGAGTGGAGGAGGGTGCTGGGAAATCTTCTATTTAAAACATTTTTGATCCGGGCTTGATGGCTCAGCCTGTATTCTCACGCTTTGGGAGGCTGAGGTGAGTGAATTGCCTGAGCCCGCGGGTTCAAGACCCGCCTGGGCAACTTGGCAAGACCTCATCTCTACAATAAATTAAAAAATCAACCAGGCGTGGTAGCGCATGGCTGTAATTCCGGCTACTGGGAAGGCTGAGGCGGAAGGATCGCTGGAGCCCAGCAGATCGAGGCTGCGGTGGCCGGGAGTGGCTACTGCACTCCAGTCTGGGTGACAGAGTGAGACTCCAACTCAAAAAAAAAAAAAAATTTTTTTTTTATTTCCCAAGTATCACCCTTCTTGTAACACTATTAAAATGAGATTAATGGTGAGCGTGGTAGCTCATACCTGTAATCCTAGCACTTTGGGAGGCCGAGGTAGGAGGATCTCTTGAAGCCAGGAGTTTGAGATCAACCTGGGAAACATAGCAAGACCCCACCGCTACAAAAAAAAAAAAATTCGTTGGGTATGGTGGCCTGCAACTGTAGTCTCGCTACTCAGGAGGCCGAGGCGGGAGGATCCTTTGAGCCCAGGAGTTTGAGGCTGCAGTGTGCTATGATTATACCACTGTACTCCAGCCTTAGCAGCAGAGTGAGATCCTGTCTCTAAAAAACAAATCAATTATTATGATCTTGAAGACACACCCCCCTCCTCATCACCAGCAGCAGATAACCACTGTGATATCAATGTAATGGCATCCTTGGTCAGGCACATAGGCAGTGGGGGGCAAGGCAGACCAGGTCAGAGACTCCTGTAATAATCCATCTGAGAGATGGGGCAGCTTGAGCTAGGAGAGAGTAGCAGGGGAGATGAGAAGGGCAGATCCTGAGTGTAGTTTAAAATAGGAGCTGGCCAGGAACGGTACCTCACGCCTGCAATTCCAGCACTTTGGGATGCTGAGGCAGGAGGATTTCTTGAGGCCAGGAGTTTGAAAAACCAGCCTGGGAAACATTCAAAAATTTAAAAAATTAGCTGGGCATGGTGGCATGCACCTGTAGTCTAGCTTCTCGGGGGCTGAGGTGGAAGGATCACCTGAGGGTGGGAAGTCGAGGCTGTGGTGAACCATGATCATGCCACTGCACTCCAGCCTGGGTGACACAGTGAGACTCTGACTCTAAAAAATAAGAAATAAGAAAAAATAATAGGAGTTGATAGGATCTGCTCACGGGCTAGATGTGGTATGAGAGAAAGAAGGATAACAGGTTGACCCCAAGTTTTAGTTCTGAGCATTGGAAGGGCGGTAATGTTCCCATTCCCTGAGTTTTTTTGTTTTGTTTTTTCTGAGAAATGGAGTTTCATTATGTTGCCCTGGCTGGTCTCTAACTCATCTGCTTAAGCGATCCTCCTGCCTTGGCCTTCCAAAGTGATGGGATAACAGGTGTGAGCCACCATGTCTAGCCCCAAGATATTTTTGGTGGATTGCTCTCCTTTATCTTTCCCCTACTCACCTGCTATCCCCACCCGCTCAGTGGTTAAAGCTAAGGCTCTGAGTAAGACTTCCCCAGCCTTCAGTCTTGGCCTTGATTTTTTTCTAGTTGATGATCTCAGGGAAGATAGTTAATCCCATATTCCTTGTTTCCAAAACAGGGTAATAATAGTACTACCTTTATAGGGTTACATGAAGATCAAATTATATAATACCTGATATATAGAGATTGTACAATAAGTGTGAACCGTATAATCATGAAGTTGTTATTGTTTGTATACATAGCTTTGCATCTACCTACGTCTTTTTTTTTTTTTTGAGTTGTAGTTTCACTCCATCGCCCAGGTTGGAGTGCAGTGGCACACTCACGGCCGCCCCAGCGTCGACCTGCTGGGCTCCAGCGAGTCTTCCACCTCTGCCTTCCAAGTAGCCAAAACTACAGGCGCACTACCACGCCTGGTTAATTTTTTGATTTATTCTAGAGACGAGGTCTTGCCAAGTTGCCCGGGCTGGTCTCGAACCCACAGGCTCAGGCAATCCATTCACCTCGGCCTCCCAAAGTACTGGAATTATAGGCTGAGCCACCAAACCAGGCTACTTCTAAGCCCCAAATGATCTCATGAGCATTTTTCTTTTTCTTTTTTTTTTTTTGTTTTTTGAGTTGGAGTCTCACTCTGTCACCCAGACTGGGGTGCAGTGGCCGCTCCCGGCCACCGCAGCCTCGACCTGCTGGACTCCGGCGATCCTTCCGCATCAGCCTTCCAAGTAGCTGGAACTACAGGTGCACGCTACCACACCCGGCTAATTTTTTGATTTATTGTAGAGATGAGGTCTCGCCAAGTTGCCCAGGCGGGTCTTGAACCCACGGGCTCAGGCAATCTACTCACCTCAGCCTCCCAAAGTACGGATTACAGGCTGAGCCACCGAGCCTGGCTTCATGAGCATTTTTCATGAGGTATCTTTAAAATATTTACTTATTTGTTTATTTATTTACTTACTTACTAGAGATGGGAGTCGCAGTATGTTGCCCAGGCTGGTCTTGAACTCCTGGCTTCCAGTGCTTCTCCTGCTTTAGCTAGGCTTACTGGCACAAGCCACTGTGCCCAGATTAAAAAAATATTTTTAATAGTTACATAATATTCCATCATATAGATCAGTGATCCCCAACCTTTTTGGCATCAGGGACCAGTCTCATGGACCATTTTTCTTTTTTTCTTCTTCTTTTTGAGTCAGAGTCTCACTCTGTCACCCAGGCTGGAGTGCAGTGGCACACTTACGGCCACCACAGCCTCGACCTGCTGGGCTCAGGTAATCCTTCTGCTTCAGCCTTCTGAGTAGCTGGGACTACAGGTTCATGCCACCACGCCTGGCTAACTTCTTTGTTTTAATGTAGAGATGAGTTGCCCAGGCTCGAACCCCTAGAGTCAGGCAATCCTCTCGCTTCCACCTCCCAAAGTGCTGGGATTACAGGCTTGAGTCACCATGCCCAGCTGACCATTTTTCCACAGATAGGGCAGGAGGCTGGGGGGTGGATGTTGCAGTATCATGGCTTACCACTGCCTTGACTACCTAGGCTCAGGCAATCCTTCTGCCTCAGCCTCCTGAGAGGCTGGGACTACAGGCACTAACCACCACACTCAGCTAATTTTTTAAAAACATTTTTAAGCCAGGCTTGGTGGCTCAGCCTGTAATCCTGCGCCTTTGGGTGGCTGAGGTGAGTGGATTGCCTGAGCCTGCGGGGTCGAGACCCGCCTGGGCAGCG
>NW_007253531.1:185416-198511 GCF_000164805.1 Carlito syrichta
CTTGGAAGGCTGAGGCAGAAGGATCGGCGGAGCCCAGCAGGTCGAGGCTGCGGTGGACAGGAGCGGAGCAGCCACTGCACTCCAGTCTGGGCGACCGAGTGAGACTCCAACTCAAAAACAAAAACAAACAAACAAACAAAATTGTTATTATTTTTTTCTAGTTTTATTTCACTGTGGTCTGAGAAGGTGCTTGATATGGTTCCAATTTTTAAAAATTTATTGAGACTTGATTAGTGGCCTATAGTATGGTCTATCTTGGAGAATCTTCCATGTGCTGATGTGAAAATGTGTATTCTGTAGTTTAGGGATGGAATGCTCTGTAGATGTCTGTTAGCTCCATTTTCTCTAGGTCCTGTTTGACTCCAATTTTTTTAGTTGACTTTCTGCCTTGATGATGTGTCTATTGCTGTCAGTGGAGTGATGAAGTCTCCCACCATGATTGTATTGCTATCTATCTCTTTTTTTTAGGTCTAGTAGAATTTGTTTTATAAAGTTGGGGGGCTCTGGTGTTAGGCACATATATATTTTAAATTGTTATGTTTTCTCACTGCATTGATCCCTT
The DNA here is from genome assembly GCF_000164805.1 of Carlito syrichta. Taxonomy (NCBI): domain Eukaryota; kingdom Metazoa; phylum Chordata; class Mammalia; order Primates; family Tarsiidae; genus Carlito; species Carlito syrichta. The sequence continues at coordinate 185,979 of NW_007253531.1, forward strand.
TATCATTATATAATAGCCATCTTTATCTTTTTTTACTGTTGTTTATTTAAAATCTGTTTTATCTGATATAAGAATGGCTACTCCTGCTCATTTTTGACTTCCATTTGTATGGAATATTTTTCTCCACCCCTTTACCTTGAGTCTATAGGAGTCTTTGTGAGTTAAGTGGGTCTCTTGAAGCCAGCAGATATTTGGGCTGTGTTTTATCCATTCTGCCAGTCTATATCTTTTGAGTAGGACATTGAGACCATTTATGCTCAGAGTTAGTCATGATATGTAAGGTACTATTCTGTTCATTATACTGCTTTTTATCTGGTTGCTTTATTTATTTTCTCTGTTGTGTTGGTGTTCCATAAAGCCTGTGAACTTTATGATTTCCAGTGTTTTTCTACTGGTATATTTTGACATTTTGGTTCAGTATTTAGGACTGCTTTGAATATTTCTTGTAGAGCCAGTTCTAGTGGTGACAAATTCCCCCAGTGTTTGCTTGTCTGCAAAGGATATCATTTATCCTTCATTTATGAAACTTAGTGTTGAAGAATACAAAATCCTTGGCTGATAGTTACTCTGTTTGAGGAGATTGAAGATGGGGCCCGACTTCCTTCTGGCTTGTAGGGTTTCTTCTGAGAAGTCAGCTGTTAGTCTGATAGGTTTATCTTTACAAGTTGTTTAATGCTTTTGTCTCACTTCTCTTAAAATTCTTTCCTTCATATTAACTTTGCATAGCTGGATGATTATATGCCTTGGGGATGACCTTTTTGCAATGAACTTTCTGGGGGTTCTTTGGGTTTCTTGTGTCCAGATGTTTAGAACTCTGGCAAGGCCAGGGAAGTTTTCCTCCATTAGATCCTCAAATAGGTTTTTCAAATCTGTTGCTCTCTCTTCTTTCTCAGGAACACCTATAATTCTTAGGTTTGGCTGTCTTACATATTCCCACATTTCTTGGAGATTTTGTTTCTCTTGATTTGTTTTTATTTACTGGTGTCTGATTGGGTTCATTCAAAAGCTTTTTTTTTTTTTTTGGAGGTGGAGCCTCACTCTGTCGCCCAGACTGGAGTGTAGCGGCCGCTCCCGGCCACCGTAGCCTCGACCTGCTGGGCTCCGGCGATCCTTCCGCCTCAGCCTTCCCAGCAGCAGGAATTACAGGCATGCACTACCACGCCCGGCTGATTTTTTGACTTATTGTAGAGTTGAGGTCTCGCTTCCCAGGCGGGTCTCGAACCCACGGGCTCAGGCAATCCACTCATCTCAGCCTCCCAAAGGCGCGGGATTACAGGCTGAGCCACCAAGCCCGGCTCATTCAAAAGCTTTGTCTTCAAGTTCTGAGATCCTTTTTTCTAATTGTTCTAGTATACTGCTAAAACTTCCCACTGCATTTTGTACTTCCCTAAATGCTTCTTTCATTTACAGAATTTCAACTTTTCTTTTTTGGTTAATGTTTCTTTTATGGTTAATCTTTGAAGAATTTTTTCATCCATGTCCTGAGTAATTTTTAAAATTTCTTTATGTTGGTTTTCAATTTTCTCCTGAACTTCATTGACCAATTTTATCATCAACCTTTTGAATTCTATGTATGGAATTTCAACAATTCCATTTTGGTTAGGGTTTGTTGCTGAAGAGTTGGTGTAGTCTTTTGGGTATGTTGGAGAACTTTGTTTTTTCACATTGTCAGAATTATTTTTCTGGTTCCTTCTCATATGGGTAGACAATGTCTTCTTATTTAAGGTTGGCAGGAGGCTGTGAAGGCACTGTAGGGTTCTCCTGGTTACATATAGCCTTGGTGTGGTGAGCTTCTCAACTGCCACATGTGACAGTCCTGTGTTGTGTACCTGCACTGGCTCATGGCAACCTGCATGGCTGGAATGGCTTGGAAAGTGTTGTTAGCTGGCATTTGGGATCAAGCCTTCCCCAAAATTGAGGTATTGTATTTGATGTGGCTGGTTGTACTGTTGATCTCTGGCCATGAGGTGGCCCTTGCAGGAGAAAGCTGGCTATGAGGGTGGCTGTAGGGATTCTCCCGCGTGAGTGTTGCTCCCAGGAAGTGCCCATCCAGCCTAGGCCCAGGGTGGGGCTCTGAGGATTTCTCAAGTTTTCTGTCTGTTTTGAGCCTTCTGTGTATTGCAGGGATAAGGAGATGAGCATCCTGTAAGTGTGCACTCTTAGCTGCCCCAGCGGGGATTAGAAGAGAATCCCAGACCACTGGAATGATGCTGTCTTTTTTGTTTGTTTGTAAAGATGAGGTCTTGCTATGTTGCCCAGGCTAATCTTGAACTCCTGGGCTCAAGTCATCCTCCCAATTCGACCTCCAAAAGTGCTGGGATTACAGGCATGAGCCACTGCACCAGTCCCTTAGTGCAGTTTTGAGCACTCTGTTCATGGTCTGTAGACCAGACTGCAACCGCTCAGCAGTCCTTGATCTCTCTCTTTGCTTGTACAAACTTATCACCTGCTGCTCCCTGTCAAAATGAATGTTTGTGGATCCCCAGATATTCTTGCTCATACCACTGTCATTGCTAGGAATATTCCAAAACCCTAAATTTTACATGGAAAAACTGTACCTAACTTTCAAATCCCAGCTAAACACCTTCTCCTCCATTAAGCTGTAACTATTTCCTGATCCAGTGGACTTTTTCTTTCTATTTAACTGCAGTATTTTTCTCATGCAATGGGCATTATGGGTATTGATCTTTATGTTCTATTTACTGAACTAAAGTATACAAATCTCTGAGGAGTTATGACAGGCAAATAGTAGCTCATATTGTATTTTCAGAGTTGGGAAATTGTACATAAAATCCAAATTTTCATATTCTCTTGATAGAACAGAAGACCCGGCTTTTGGTTTAAAGGCCAGGTCAGCATACTACAGCCTATGGCCAAACCTTACCTGGCTTCTGTATTTGTAAATAAAGTTTTATTGGAACACAGACACACCCATTTGCTTATGTGTTCTCAGTGACTTTTTTCCTGTTACACTGGCAGTGGTGAGTATCTGTGACAGAGACTATATCATCCTGAAACTTATTTACTATCTGACCCCTTTTTTTTTTTTTTTTGAGTTGGATTCTTACTTTGTCACCCAGGCTGGAGTACAGTGGCACTCTCACGGCCACCGCAGCCTTGACCTGCTGGGCTCAGGCGATCCCTCTGCCTCGGCCTTCCAAATAGCAGGAACTACAGGCACATGCCACCATGCCCAGTTAATTTTTTTTTTTAATTTATTGTAGAGATGAGGTCTACCAAGTTGCCCTGGTTGGTCTCGAACCTTGAGCTCAGGCAATCCTCTCACTTCGACCTCCCAAAGTGCTGGGATTACAGGCATGAGCCATTGCACCCGGCCTGACCCTTTTTTAAACCAAAAAATGTTTGCTGATCCCTGCTACAAAGTATTATCCGTGGAACATGTAGAAGCTCATTTTATTTTTATTTATTTTTAATTTTAATTTTAATTTTTTTTGAATTGGAGTCTCACTCTGTCACCCAGACTGGAGTGCAGTGGCCACTCCCGGCCACCGCAGCCTCGACCTGCTGGGCTCCTGCGATCCTTCTGCCTCAGCCTTCCAAGTAGCTGGAATTACAGGCACACGCTACCACGCCTGGCTGAATTTTTGATTTATTGTAGAGATGAGGTCTCACCAAGTTGCCCAGGCGGGTCTCGAACCCGCGGGCTCAGGCAATCCACTCACCTCAGTCCCAAGGCGGGGGATTAAGGCTGAGCCACCGAGCCCGGTTTATTTATTTATTTTTATTGTAGAGATGAGGTATCACCAAGTTGTCCCAGCTGGTCTTGAACCTCTGGACTCAGGCAATCCTCTCACTTTGGCCTCCCAAAGTGTTGGGATTATAGGCGCGAGCCACCACACCAGGCCTTCCTTGCTTTCTAGTAACATCTTCCAAATAAACTATCTGCATCCAAATTCTTGCCTCAGTCTCTGCTTTGGGGAAAATCCAAAGTAGAACAAATTATAAATAAACAAACAAAACAAGAAAATACAGGCCAGGTCTAGTGGCTCATGGTTGTAATCTTAGCATTTTGGGAGGCCAATACGGGAGGACTGTTTGAGGTCAGAAGTTCAAGACCAGCCTGAGCAAGATAGTGAAACCTCATCTCTATGAAAAGAAGGAAGGAAGGAAGGGAGGGAGGCAGACATAAGAGTAGTAAGTACCATGCAGATAATTAGAACAGGTGTGAATTAAAGTAAGTGACCAGAGGCCACCTGATCTTGAGGTCATGAGAGGCCTCATTGAGACCTGAGAAACAGAAAGAATCTAGCCATGCACAGATGAGGGGCTACGACACTCTGGGCAGAGGAACAACTGGTACCAGGGCTCAAAGCAGGAGTGGATGGCATGTCAAAGAGGAGAGGGGCAGCACACCTAGAACTGAGTGGGTGGCAAGTGAGGGGAAGACGAAGGCCAGGTAGTGAGGGACTTTGCTGTGGTCCAGGTGTATCGATTTGGAACTTGATTCTAAATGCTGTAGATGAGAAGTCAGTGGAAGATTGTAAACAAAGGAGGATTAATCTACAATCTCAAAATAGCATCCTGGCTGCAGAATGAGAGTGGTTTAGAGCACGTAGGGAATGGAGCCAGACACTATTAAGGAGACTCCTCCAGGACCTCCAGAAAGTGATGGCGGTGGCTTGCCCTGGCGTTGTAATCACGGGGATGGAGAGAAGCAGAATTGGGATAGCTTTCTTCTTTTTCTTTCTTTTTTTTTTTTTTGAGTTGGAGTCTCACTCTGTCGCCCAGACTGGAGTGCAGTGGCTGCTCCCGGCCACCGCAGCCTTGACCTGCTGGGCTCCGACGATCCTTCTGTCTCAGCCTTCCGAGTAGCCGGAATTACAGGCATGCGCTACCACACCCGGCTAATTTTTGATTTATTGTAGAGATGCGGTCTTGCCAAGTTGCCTAGGCGGGTCTCGAACCCGCGGGCTCAGGCAATCCACTCACCTCAGCTTCCCAAGGCGCGGTATTACAGGCAGAGCCACTGAGCCCAGCTTGGGATAGTTTTCAAGGAATAATGGCCAACACAGGAGGGTTTACTGTATGTCAGGGTTTTTTTTTTGCAGGAAGATAAAGTAAATCACTGAATGCTCACAGAATCCCTCAGAGGGGGAGACAATTATTAGCCCCATTTTACAAATGGAGAAACTGAGGCACAGAACGACTGAGTAACTTACCTAAGCTTACCCAGAGCGGAGATTTAAACCAAGACTATCTGACTCCACAGGCCAGGCTCTAACTGCACATTCCCCTGCCTCACTAGAGCCCACCCTCTGGCTGAGGGATCAGATCTGGGGTTCAGAAGCTAGGAGCCAAGCTGGAGCCCCAGAGTTCCAGGTGTTAAACAACATTTATAGGAGGCCATTGTTTTGGACTGAACTCCTACACCAGGCCCCAGCAGAGAGTCCTCTTGGAGAAGTCTTTAGAGTTTTCTAGGTATATAATCACATCATCAGCAAACAAGGATAGTTTGACTTCCTTCTTGCCAACTTGAATGCCTTTTATTTCTTTCTCCTGCCAAATTGTTCTCATGAGGACTTTGAAACTGGCATATTGGATTATGTGGCACCAGCACGAGGAACTCCATTCTGGGTTGGCCTGGTCTGCCTCCATTTCTCCACCCAAAATGCTCTTCCAAAGTCACCTCTGAAGCGAAGAAAATAAAAATAAAAAATAAAAAAAACAAAGTCACCTCTGAGCTCCATAGCCAATGACCCCCATGTGGTTGTTGTCTTGTTTTCTGACTGCCTCATCTAATAACGTTGATTGTTCTTTCCTTTTGCTAACAGTGCTTTCGCTTGGCTTCTAGCACCCCAGATTCCTTGTTCTTTCTTCGCTCTGTAGTCACTGCTTATTTCTCATTTCCTATGCTGGTTCCTTCTCATCTCCCACACTCTAAATACTGGGGTGTCCCAGGGCTCAGTGTTCGGCCTCTCCTATATCTGCATTCTCTCCCTGGTGGTCTCCTCCAGGACCATGGCTACAGACTGAGGGCTTCTAAATTTATATTGTAAACCAAGACCCCTCCTCTGAACTCCAGGTTCGTATATATTCAGCTACCCATTTGTCATCTCAATGCACATGTTGATGTTGATGATAGTCCCCAAAAAGCAATGTCTACACCAAGTCCCTAGAACCTGTGAATGTGGCTTATTTGGAAGAAAGGTCTGTGTACATGTAATTAAGGCTTTTGAGGTGAAAAGATCTCTAAGGTGAGCTGTAAATCAAATGCAAGTGACCTTACAAGAGATGCACAGAGGAGAAACACACAGATGAAGAGGAGGCAATGTGACCAAGGAGGCAGGAATTGGAGCAATGTGACCACAAGTCAAGGAATGCTGACAACCACCACAAGCTGGAAGAGGCAAAGGGCAGATTCTTTTCTAGAGCCTTCAGAGTAACCACGGCCCACTGACACTTGGATTTCAGACTTCTGGTTTCCAGAATTGTGAGAGAACCCACATCTCCTGTTCTAAGTCACCGTGTTTGTGGTAATTTGTCATGACAGTTCTAGAAAACCAATACAGATGTCTAACGGACGATTTACTCACCTCCTGCTCTATCCACTGAGTCTGGTCCTCCCAGGAGGAATCTTTCCCAGCTTGATAAAGAGCAACTCCAGCCTTAAAGTTGCTTAGGGCAAAACCTTGGTGTTATGGCTGACCCTTCACTTTCCATCACATCCCACATCCAAATCATCAGCTAACCCTATTGGCTCTATCTACAAAGATGGCCCAAATTAGATCACTTCTCACCTCCTACCTGCAACCACCTGGGTCTAAGCTGCCATCATCTCTTGCTTGGATTATTACAATCATCTCCTGTCTTCCTGCTTTTCCTTGCCCCTCACAGTCTATTCTTAGATGGTAGCTGGAATAAACCTGTTCTAATCTAAGCAAGATTTCACCACACGTCTGCTCAAAACTCTCTAGTGATTCCCCATCTAACTCAGCACAAAAGTTAAATCCTTACAATAATCTTTAAGAACCTGCATGATTTAGGCTCTCGTAATCTCTCTAAGGTCACCATGTGCCACTCTCCTTATCCATCACTTGGTTCCTTGAACCAGCCCTGTATGTTCCCATCAGGGACTTTTCATTGACAATATTGGGGTTTGGGAGGGAGCTAGTAGTATTACCAGGCTACATTTTGTGCCGTTTGAGATTTATAGGCGTGAAATTAAAGTGAGGTCAATCAGCACAGTTGTGGTGTTCTCTTTAATATTCAGTTGGGCCGGGCTCGGCGGCTCAGCCTGTAATCCCAGCGCTTTGGGAGGCCAAGGTGAGTGGATTGCCTGAGCCCGCGGGTTCAAGACCCGCCTGGGCAACTTGGCGAGAACTCATCTCTACAATAAATCAAAAATTAACCGGGCATGGTAGCGCACGCCTGTAGTTCCAGCTACTTGGAAGGCTGAGGCGGAAGGATTGCCAGAGCCCAGCAGGTCAAGGCTGCAGTGGCCGGGAGCGGCCACTGCATCCCAGTCTGGGTGACAGAGTGAGACTCAAAAAAAAAAACTCAAAAAAAAAAAAAAAAAATTCAGTTGGGAATGAATGAGTTGTGAACCAGTGTGAACATGAAAGGCAAATTCTGGCTGGGCGTGGTGACTCACACTTGTAATCCCAGCATTTTGGGAGGCTGAGGTGGAAGGATTGCTTGAGCTCAGGATTTCAATACAAGCCTGGGCAACATAGCAAGACCCTGTCTCTAAAAAAGTTAGCCAGGCGTGGTGACATTCATCTATAGTTTCAGCTATTTGGAAGGTTGAGGTAGAAAAATTACCCAAGCCCAAGAGGTTGAGGCTGCAGTGAGCAGTGATCCTACCTCTGCACTCCAGCCTGGGCAAAAATGTGAGACCCCAACTCAAAAAATAAAGAAAGAAAGTGGCCGGTTGTGGTGACTCATGCCTATAATCCCAGCACTCAGGGAGGCCGAGGTGAGAAGATTGCCTGAGCCCAGGGGTTAGAGATCAACCTGGGCAACCTGGTGAGACCTCATCTCTATGATAAATCAAAAAATTAGCCAGGCGTGGTAGCACGTGCCTGTAATTCCAGCTACTTGAAAGACTGAGGTGGAAGGATCACCTGAGTCCAGCAGGTCGAGACTGCGGTGACTGTGAGTATGCCACTGCACTCCTGCCTGAGCGACAGAGTGAGACTCCGACTCAAAAAAAAAAAAAAGAGAAAAACTAAAAATATTAGCCAGGCTCGGTGGCTAAGCCTGTAATCCTGCGCCTTTGAGAGGCTGAGGTGAGTGGATTGCCTGAGCCTGCGGGTTCAAGACCCGCCTGGGCAGCAAGACCTCATCTCTACAATAAATCAAAAAATCAGCTGGGCGTGGTAGCGCACGCCTGTAATTCTGGCTACTCGGGAGGCTGAGGTGGAAGGATTGCCGGAGCCCAGCAGGCGAGGCTGCGGTGGCCGGGAGTGGCCATTGCACTCCAGTCTGGGCAACAAAGTGAGACTCCAACTCAAAAAAAAAGAAAACTTTATTTGTATACATGAACCTGATTGGGAACCTAGGTGGGAACGTTCACTATCAAAGCCAAACTTTCCCTTTATTTTCTGAAACACACCTTCCTTTTACACAGAGGGCTGTGTCCCCAGGTTTGCAAACTATTCACTGGAATAAAGTTTGTTTTCCTCTAAATTCCTTTTCAGAGAACTTCTGTTCACAGAAAGAAAGGAAGGGATAGTTTTAGCTGGATCAAGGTTTTGCTAGGGAAGAATGGGAAGATGAAAAGAGAAGGACAAGATCATTAAGGCCATTGTTTAAGGGAGCAATTATAATGTTGGACTGTGAGATCTCAGCTGGGCATAAAGGAATTAAGTTAAGTAAGGCATATAAGGCACTTACCGGATCGGTGGCTCATGTCTGTAATCCCAGCACATTGGGAGGCTGAGGCAGGAGGATTGCTTGAGCCCAGGATTTGAAGGGCGGCAGTGAGCTATAATTGCACCACTGCATTCCAGCCTGAGTGACAAGAGTGAGACTGTCTCTAAAAAAATACAAATAAAAACATTAAAAACAAAACAAAAATCACTTACTACAGGGCCTGGCATGTCGTAAAGGCTCAATAAACACGAGCTGTTATTACCATAAGAATCTATCCTAAGTATGCTAAAAGTACTCTTAAACTTTAAAAAGACCTGGTAAAATTAACTGCAGTACCACACTCTAGCCTAGCATTTGTCATTAAACCTCAATCCTTATAAACAAGAGATGGCTTTGAAGATAGAGTAATAAAATCCAAGACAAAGATAAGACTTAAGAAATATATATGTATTGTAGGTACAAATAAATCAAAGGTGTAATTTGGACTTTACCACTGCCAGAATGAAAAGTCATCGTTGCTTTTCAACTCTAAGAATTTATAATAAGCAACATGTAAAAGACACATTCTAATACATTCTTCGATTGAAAGATTTACTTCCCTCTCCAAATATTTTAGTCTGATAATACTGTGGTTTTCTCTTTGATGGATGCTTCATTTCATAAGTCTTCATTGACTTCCTTTCAGTTATCCATGAATGCTGACACAGAAAGTGTCTTTGCATCTGTTCCCCATGGCTGCCAAATCGCAAGCTGTGGCTGACTAATTGGAAACACACAACAAAACAGATCAACTGTATCAGTGTTCCAGGTACTCAAGGCCATGGCCTGTGTTCCTCAAGCTTCAATACTATCCAAAGATTTGACTAAGAAAAGCACTGTATTTTTATGTTCACACAAATAGAGATGTTAATAAGAAGAATGTCAAAATCACGTGTATTTGAAAGAGTAAAACTTATCAGCCAAATTCATGCACTGGACCGTAGATCAAAAGATCGACAGATGGGATTTATAGTGGAAGGCAGCCAGGCTCGGTGGCTCAGCCTGTAATCCCGCGCCTTTGGGAGGCTGAGGTGAATGGATTGCCTGAGCCCACGGGTTCGAGACTCGCCTGGGCAACTTGGCGAGACATCATCTCTACAATAAATCAAAATGAGCCGGGCGTGGTAGCACGCGCCTGTAGTTCCAGCTACTTGGAAGGCTGAGGGAGAAGGATCGCCGGAGTCCAGCAGGTCGAGGCTGTGGTGACTGAAGCGGCCACTGCACTCCAGTCTGGGTGACAGAGTGAGACTCCAACTCAAAAAAAAAAATAAATAAATAAATAAATATATATATATATATATATATATATATATATATGCATAGTGGAAGGCTCCATCTGCCAATTCAAGGTCCCACTAATTTAGTACTAAGATAAACCCTCTGTGGCAATACCAGCGTGGAGGGAATTGTCTCTACATTTTTAAGCAGAGATGGAGTTGCCTGTTATTCAAATGAGGAAGCAGGCTGGAGCAAAGGTTGTGGGTTGAGTCCTGATTGTTTACTTCTCACTGCAGCAGCCTCAATTTCATCACCTGTGAAATGGATGTGATAATTTTGAATTTCCTCCATCCTATCTTTCACTTTTTTTCCATTTCTGCTATTGAGAATGTGTCTTAAAACTAATCCATTTGAAAAGGTCGTGCTTTTCCCAGCACCTTGAGAGGCCGAGGTGAGAGGATTGCCTGAGCCCATGGGTTTGAGAACAGCCTGGGCAACTTGGTGAGACCTCATCTCTACAAAAAAAAAAAAAAAAGTCAGGCATGGTAGCACATGCCTGTAGTACTTAGAAGGCTGAGGTGGAAGGATCACCTGAGCCCAGTAGGTCAAGGCTGCGGTGATCGTGAGAGTGCCACTGCACTCCAATCTGGGTGATAGAGCGTGACTCCAATTCAAAAAAAAAAAAAGAAAAGGTAGTGCTTCAATGTTAAGAGAAAAAGTCTAAAACTGAAAGCTTTTCTTTTACATGGTGTTGATTTAAAGTGTAAGGAAGCAGATAGGACTCAGCTTGTAAGGTTGCTGTGAGGATTACGTTTGTTTAAATGAGATGCTGTTTGTAAGGATTTAAGAGTATGTCTAGACTCTGGGGCGAGGAGGGGCTGCAGCCTGAGGATGTCCCACTTCCCAGTCCCTTGTGCTGCCCTCATCAGGGCTTGGCAGAAAAAGGACAGGGAGACATCCCCACCCTGCTTGGAGGGATTACTTCTTATCTGTAACTTACCACCACTGGGTTCAGAGATGCGCATTTCTCCTGAGCCGTTCCCTACCCCACACCCCTGTTTTGTTAATCGCCATGAAACCCACTTCAGGACAGTGTCAGATTCTGTCCTACACAATCTGCATTTCTGCAGGAGGATCTGGTGCTTATGTGTATTTCCTGTCTACATGTGAGTTGTGTATTTAAAGCCATTGGTCAAAACACTCCGGGGGCTGCCATCGGGTCAATGGTCCATAACGCCATCGGTGACCAACCTCCATGATGTCTGAACAAGTACTTTGGCCACAGTGGCCTCCTGGCTATTCCATCAACACACCAGGCATGCTTCTGTCCCGCGGCTTTTGCCTTTGATGTTCCCTTTGCCTGAAATGCTCCCTGATGCTCCCCTAGCCCCCACACCTTCAGATGGGCTCATCTCACCTTCTGGAAGATCTTTACTCAAGTGTCACCTTTACAGTCACACCTTCTCTGGCTGCGCCCTCAGAGATGTACTTCCCCCTACACCAGTCCCCTACTCTCTCTCCTACTATTCGTTCTTAGCACTTTAACCATCTCACATATTATTTTTCTCCTCACCTGGTTTATTGCCCGTCTCTGTGTCAGAATATAAGCTTCATGAAGGCAGAAATCCTCCTCTATTTTGTTTGCTGCTTTATTCCCAGTGCTCAGAACAGAGCCTGGCATATGTAGGAACTCAGCAAGTACTCTCAACATTGACAGGATACCAGTGGTTTGGACTGAGCCCCTGCACCAGGCTCATCTGAACAAACCGAAACAGAGTCTCTCATGCCGAAGGTCAGTGGCACCAAGCCCAGACTGAGTTGTTTCTCCGAAGTTCCATGGCATCAGGAGAGTGAGAGATAACAGCCAAATTCCCAGACAAGCCAGTTTTAGCCGGCATGATAAGAAGTCCCCTCTGCTTTCATCTTTACAAGGAAGGTAACTTTGAAACAACCAATCTGTGTTTCGTTTTCTGTTTCTGCTTTCCTCAGTCTTCTGTCTATAAAGCCAACCCCTCTCAGCTCATCAAAACATCCATTCTATTTTATACAATATGAGGTGTTCTAGAATTGCAAATAAGTCAATTCAGAGCTTTAAACTAAATTCGTTCTAATTTCAGTATTTGTTTTGATAACTAGTCTTTATATATTTAGCATTGCCCTTCTTCAAGTTGGGACTTTGAACCAAAAAAAGATGAATATGTATTTATTTTATGTATGCATGTATGTATGTATGTATTTATTTTGAAGATGTGGGATACAGTTCACGGTTAGGTATACAAATGCTCTTTATGCAGGTACCCTTGTGGATGAGGTGTGTTCCCCCCTCTTCTGGCAGTTTTCCACTACTGCCAATCCCCCCACCCCACCCCAGCAGTTTCCAACTACTGCCAATCCCTTTCTTATAGTATTATGATAATTGTTCAAGGTCTGCTTATGAGTGA
>NW_007253531.1:198646-203282 GCF_000164805.1 Carlito syrichta
TCCGGCCACCGCACCCTCGACCTGCTGGGCTCTGGCGATCCTTCCGCCTCAGCCTTCTGAATAGCTGGAACTACAGGCATGTACTACCACGCCTGGCTAATTTTTGATTTATTGTAGAGATGAGGTCTCGCCAAGTTGCCCAGGCAGGTCTTGAACCCATGGGCTCAGGCAATCCACTCACCTTGGCCTCCCAAAGCGCTGGGATTACAGGCTGAGCCACTGAGCCCAGCCGTAAAATTTTATTTTATACCGCAATTGGCAGTAGTGGGAATCTGCCTGGGGAAGGGGGGGCACACCTCATCAACAAGGGTACCTGCATAATGAACATTTGTATACCTACCCCTGAATTGTACCAGACGTCTTTAAAAAAATAATAAGAAATTAATTAAATAAAATTTTATCTTATAGTTGTTTGTTCCTTTTTGCTTACTGAGTAATATTTCATGGTATAGATGTAACAGTTGTTCAGTCATTCACCCATTGAAGGGTGTCTGGCCGGCTTCCAGTTTGGTGATATTATGAACAAAGTTGCTATAAACAATTGTGTATAGGTTTTTGTGTGAATACAAGACTTTACTTCTCTGGGACAAATGCCCAGGAGTGTAACTATGGGTTAATTTGCAATTGCATATTAGCTTTTTTTAAAAAAGAAACTGCCAAACTTTTTTCCAGAAAGGCTGGACCATTTTACAATTCCTCCAGCAATGTGTGAGTAATCCAGTTTCTCCACGTCTTTGCCAGCATGTGGTTTTGTCACTGTTTTTTATTTTAGTCATTTTGATGGGTATGCAGTGATATCATGGTTTTAATTTGCACTTCTCTAATGGCTAATCATCTTGAGCAACTTTTTTTTTTTAGTTGGAGTCTCACTCCATCGCCCAGTCTGGAGTGCACTGGCACGCTCACAGCCACCCCAGTGTCTACCAGCTGGCTCTGGCGATCCTTCCACCTCAGCCTTCCAAGTAGTCAAAACTATGGGCACACGCTACCATACCTGGCTAATTTTTGATTTATTGTAGAGATGAAGTCTCACCAAGTTGCCCAGGCTGGTCTCGAACCCGTGGGCTCAGGCAATTCTCTCACCTCAGCCTCCCAAAGTGCTGGGATTATAGGCATTAGCCACCACACCTGGTCTACTTTTAAGTTTTAAAAGTCTTCTCTATCTTCCAGATCCTAGTGCTCTGTCAAATATGTGGCTTGCAAATATTTTCTCCCACTCTAGGGAAGTCTCCTACAGAATGAGACGTCTTCCTACCCCCTCTAGAGGGTTTTTCACAGGATAAGAATGTTTAATTTTGCTGAAATCCAATTGATCAATTTTTCTTTTTCTTTGAGCTGTAGTCTCACTCCTGTGCCCAGGCTGAAGTGCAACGGCATGTACGCTCACGGTCACTCCAGCGTCGACCTGCTGGACTCTGGCTACCCTTCTGCCTCAGTCTCCAAGTAGCCAGAACTACAGACATGTGCTACCATGACCGGCTATTTTTTTGGCTATTTTTTATTTTGTTTTATCGTAGAGACAAGGTCTCACCAAGTAGCCCGGGCTGGTCTCGAATTACCAGCAGGCTCAGGTAATCCACTCATCTTGACCTCCCAAAGTGCTAGGATTATAGGCTGAGCCACTGAGCCCGGCCCAATTTTTCTTTTTATAGGCCATGCTTTTTTTCTTTTTTTTTTTTTTTAGGACATGCTTTGATGTCAAGTCCAAGAACTCTTTGCTTAGCCAGATCCTGGATATTTTCCTTTTTTTCCCAAAAAAGTTTTATAATTTAATACTGTACATGTAAATCTGTAATCCATTTTGTGCTGATTTTTGTATAGGATGCAAGGTTAGTTTTTTTGGCTTGTTTTATGTTTTTGCCAATGGATGTCCAATTTGAAGCTTGCATTTTAACAAACTTCTCGGCAGCATCAAAGTCTGAGAATCACTGGAGAGGATTCATTGGAGTCAGAAGGTGATGGTAAATGTTTAACAACTGGCTCTTGCGGGGAGGAGGTGGATTTCTGTGGTATAAACACAACCCTCGGAGCTGATTTCAAGCTACCAATGTGATGCCACTGAACACAGAGCTGGGAAGAGATTTGCAGAAGCACAGTATTGTATAGTTCTTTCCACACTTGCAATAAGATGTAAGTAACTTCGAAAGCACAAATAATCCCTGCAATAAAATGTAGTAGGAAGATGACTTTGGAGTATTTGTTACCTTTTTTGGTTTATTTATTTTAATTTTTGAGTCAGGGTCTCACACTGTCACCCACGCTGGAGTGTCTCACGCTGTCATACAGCCTCACCCTTCTGGGCTCAGGCAATCCTCCTGCCTCAGCCTCCTGAGTAGCTGAGACTACAGGTACATACCACCATGCCTGGCTAATTTTTAAAATTTTTTTGTAAAGATGGGGGATGCCTATATTGTCCAGGTAGGTCTCAAACCCTTGATCTTAAGCCTCTGATCCTCCTGCCTCGGTCTCCCAAAGGACAGGGATTACAGACACGAGCCATCACGACCAACCAAATCACAATTTTTTATAATGCTCCAGAGGTAAACATTCTTTTTTATTATTCTGGTCAATAAGCAAACCTGCCCCCCCCCCCCCCCCCCGCCTTTTTGAGAGAAAAACACTGTGCAAACGAGTGTGAAAAATAGCCCAGAACAAAGACAGTCAGAGCCCTCATGAGACTGGCTGAACCATGAGAGCCCTGTGGAGAACTGCTTCTCTACAGTTTATCCAATCTAATCTTTAAGAATGGCTGTGTTTAGCAACCAGCTCACAATATCCCTGAAAAGTTAACAAGAGCTTCTCAAAGCTGGTACAAGCTGGTTGAGAGGAAGAGAAAAGCGAGGAAAAACAGAGAGAGAGAGAGAGAGAGACCCTGGTTGGTTTCAGCAGCTGGGAGCCCAAGAGGCCGAGAGACCCTGGTTGGTTTCAGCAGCTGGGAGCCCAAGAGGCCCCTCCGGGTCCCTTTCACCACCTGACCCTCAGACCCTGTCATCCCTGACCTCTAGGGGGAACTTGGCCTTGGGAGAGGTCCCACCACCTCCCACAGCTCCTGATGCTCTCACAGGAGTGGGTCAGTCTTGGCCACGAGCCAGCGGCCTCTGGCCCTGGCACTGCCCCCTGTGGACCTGCAGGCTCATTCGCCTCTCTCGTGGCTGCAGCCTGGGCCGGGGCCAAAGGGAAGATGGCTAGCAGCGCTCAAGCTGTGGCCTCGGGGCCTCGGCTCTCCCTGCCGAGTCATTCATGCTGACGTTGTATTACCAAGATCCCTCAGCCTCCATCTGTCAGTCCCAGAAATCTTGGGGAAATGGCTTCTGGCAGCAGAACTGGATGATCATAAAAGTACAGAATATTCCAGCTGGACGGGAACTGGGAGATCAAGTCCAGCCAGAGAGACAGCTCCCAGCTGCAGAAGCCCAGGTGTTTTTCGAGGCCTGGGGGTCTCTACCTGGCTGTGCCACAGACTTACCTGGGGGGATTTCCAAAAATTCCCAATGCCCAGGCTGCACTCCAGACTAACTGCCCCAGAATCACTTGAGGGGTGGGGGCGGGATTCAATTTTTTTTTTTTTTTTGAGACGGAATCTCACTATGTTGCCTAGGCTGGTCTCAAACTCCTGGTCTCAAGTGATCCTCTTACCTCGGCCTCCCAAAGTGCTGGGATTATAGGCATGCGCTACTGTGTTCAGGATTTGAATATTTATTTATTTATTATTTTTTGAGTCAGAGTCTCACTCTGTTGCCCAGGCTGGAGTGCAGTGGCATGCTCACAAACATCACAGTTTCTACCTGCTGGACTCCGGCGATCCTTCCACCTCAGCCTTCCAAGTAGCTGGAACTACAAGAGTGCGTTAGCATGCCTGGCTTATTTTTTGATTTATTGTAGAGACAAGGTCTCACCAAGTTGCCTAGGCTGGTCTCTAACCCCTAGAGACCAGGCAATCCTCTCACCTCAACCTCCCAAAGTGCTGGAATTACAGACTTGAGCCACCGTGCCCGGCAAGGATTCACATTTTTAACACTCCACTCAGGTGACTCTAATGTGCATCCAAGGTTAGGACTAGGGCTGCGGTCCCTTACGGCCTCCTGGCTATCAGGGGGCTGCTGTCATTATTATGAGTGTGACCTTGGAGGTCAGATAGACCTGCATTTAAGCTCCTACTCTGCAACTTGTCCAGCTGGGTGACTTCCATCGACTTTCTGAACCATTCTGAGCTTCTATTTCCTCATGTAAAAAGTGCATCATGGTAGTCCACCTACTGTAACTGTTGTTCTTGAGGCCAGGTGTGCCAATCCATGGGAAGCCTATGGCACAGTGCTTCCTTCCTGGTGAGAACTCAACAAATACTAGCTTTCATTGTTGTTCCTTTCCTGTAGAAAGCCCAGGCTGGACTGGGCACGGTGGCTGACACTTGTAATTTGGGAGGTGGAGGCAAGAGGATTGCCTGAGCCTACGGTTTCGAGACCAGCCCGGGCAATTTGGCGAGATCTCGTTTCTACAATAAATTAAAAAATCAGCCAGGCATGGTGGTGTGCACCTGTAGTTCCCGCGACTTGGAAGGTTGAAGTGGAAGGATCACCTGAACCTAGCAGGTAGAGGCTGTTGCAGTAGCCACTGCACTCCAGCCTGGGTGACAGAG
>NW_007253531.1:203302-206570 GCF_000164805.1 Carlito syrichta
AAAAAAAAAAAAAAAAAAAAAAAAGACTTCTGCCTTGACCCTGAGAATAATGGGAAGCCACCCACCCACCTCGAACCGCTGGGTTCAGGCGATCCTTCCACCTAAGCCTTCCAAGTTGCTGGAACTCTGGGTGTGTGTGACCATGCCCA
This sequence comes from Carlito syrichta, assembly GCF_000164805.1. NCBI lineage: Eukaryota > Metazoa > Chordata > Mammalia > Primates > Tarsiidae > Carlito > Carlito syrichta. The sequence goes on from NW_007253531.1 coordinate 203,452, forward strand.
GCTAATTTTTTGATTTGTTGTAGAGACAAGGTCTTGCCAAGCTGCCCAGGCTGGTCTTGAACTCTTGGGCTCAGGCAATCCTCTCACCTTAGCCTCACAAAGTGCTGGGATTACAGACATGAGCCACCCACCACACCCAGCTGGCAGAAGTCTTAGTATGACCTATCAGCCTGGGCTCTGCCCCCTCATCTTCTCATTGTGCCCCATGGCTTTGGGAGGGACTTCTTTAGTTTTCCCTACCTGCCATGCCCAGTCCCACCACAGGACCTTTGCATATGACACCCCTCCTGGAATGCCTCCTCTACCCAGTTTCCCCTGGCCGACTCCTTCTAGCTCTGCTGTCACTCTCCCGGTGAAGTTCTCCCTGGCACTCTCACCAGGACAGACCCTCACCTTGCCATTCTCACGGCATCATGCCATGGCTGACATTAGATATTTATGTAGTCGTTTGTCCAAGGCTTGTTGCCTTAGACTCTACACTTCAGGAGGACTAAGATCCTATCTGCGTTTTGTGATCTCAGGATCCCCAATACCTAACTCTAGTGCTTGGAAAATCATTGAGACTCAATAAGTATTTGCATCTTTGTGAGTTTTTTCTTTTGAGTCGGGGTCTCATTCTGTCACCTGGAGGGCAGTGGCACGATCATGGCTCACCCTAGCCTCAACCTTCTGGGTTCGGGCAATTCTTCTGCCTTAGCCTCCTGAGTAGCTGGGATTACACGCATGTGCTAATTTTTTTTTTTGTGTGTGTATGTTTGTAGAGATGAGATTTTGCTATGTCGCCCAGGCTGGTCTCAGACTTCTAGGCTCAAGCAATCCTCCCACCTTAACCTCCCAAAGTGCTAGGATTATAGGCATGAACCACTGCTTCCAGCAATAAATACTTGAAGAATAAACAAACTGGACCCACTTGGCCTCTTGACAAAGCCCACCGGGTGTTTGAATTGTGTCCTCTGGAGCTCCCCACAGCAGTTGGCACCTTCTACCCAGGAACTACCCTGCAGGGATGGGTGGGCACCCTCAGGACTCCTGTGCTGAACGGCCATTGCTCTTTACGGAAGGTGGCACTTCCAGACCCTCCACACCTCCTGAGGAGAGTCTCAGGCTGTGGATGCCTGGCCTGGAAGGTCCTGCCTAGGGACAGGCAGCCCTGAAAAGGGTCGGGACGGGTGTCCTGGCTGGTCGTTCTCCTCCGAGGCCCCTGATTTCCACGTCATTGAGCTCATTCATCAAGCATGAGGCAAGCACCCCAGTGGAATAAAGGCATCTCAGTGGGGCAGCCATTTGAGGTCGCTGTCAATATCAGCTTGAAAACCACCTGAGGTGAGGATGACATTTACGAGGGCATCCAACAAAAATACACACAGTGAGGAAGTTGGGCTCTTTTATCTTGTTTTTATTTTTTTATTATTTGCTTGTTTTTGTTTTGTTTGTTTGTTTTTTTGAGTTGGAGTCTCACTCTGTCGCCCAGACTGGAGTGCAGCGTCCACTCCCAGCCACCGCAGCCTCAACCTGCTGGGCTCCGGTGATCCTTCCGCCTTAGCCTTCCGAGTAGCCGGAATTACAGACACGCGCTACCACGCCCAGCTAATTTTTTTTTATTGTAGAGATGAAGTCTCACCAAGTTGCCCAGGCGGGTCTCGAACCCGCGGGCTCAGGCAATCCACTCACCTCAGCCTCCCAAGACACGGGATTACAGGCTGAGCCACTGAGCCTGGCTTATCTTGCTTTTAAATCAAGGCCAATCTGAGGCAAAATTATAAAGCAGATGAAGAATGTCTTTTAAAAATCTTTTTATTTTAAAGCCATTTGTCCAGTCAGAGCCATCTTGGGGCCCTTTCTGAGAAATTATTTTTGGCAGTTGGGTGCAATAGCTCATGCCTGTAAACCCAGCACTTTGGGAGGCTAAGGCAGGAGGACTGTTTGAGACCAGGAGCTTGAGAGCAGTCTGGGCAACTTAGCCAGACCTGTCTTTATAACATTTTTTTTTAAAGAGCAGTTCTTTGTGAGCATCTGTGTCTGGAGCAGGGAGAGCGGGGCAGCCAGGAATTCTCAGCAGTCACTGGGAGCACCCTCAGACACTGAGGTTGAGACCTTCCAGGTCACCTTCAAATTCACCCTCAAAGCTCTATTTTCAATGCCACCTGGGCCAGAGGACAGCTGTAGAGAGGACACCAGGACAGGGCACAACGTCTCACCACCACCCCCCTCCACTGAAGGGGAGAACTGGAGTCTTTCCTGTTTTAGCTTTCCCCTCAGCCTGGTCCAAGGATTGGCAAGACAGGAGCTTGTTAAAGGGCCAGCCTAGCACGCCCCACCGTGGAGGCTGATGCCTGGGGAGATTCTGCTTCTGAGTGTCTGGTAGGTGGTGGTGCTGGATTGACCTGACTGTCCCCCGACTGGCGCCTTCCCTGGCCTTACCACAGCAAGAGCTTAGGAGAGGTCTGCCCAATTGCAATGAGACCTTCAAAGGACTGGACAGATACTGCATTGTGGGAGGGAATCTAAAAAACCGCCCCGGAAGAGCCCAGATCTTCCAGCCTCCACGACGCAGGCCTGGAGGTTTCAGCGATTGACGGTCTCTCCCTAGTGGCAGAACTGAAGGTGACAGGCAGGCGAGAAGAAGGTTCCACCCTCAAGGCGTGGCTCCCAAGGGCTCCCCGGCTGCGGCTGGACACCCGGGTCCAACGTGCACTTGCACGACTCGCCCTTCCCCGCCGCCCCCTAATCGCAGCCCGGTCAGCTCTTTATTTTAAATCTAGATGTTTCGATTATCATAGAGTGGTTTGCATTAGTGTAGATATATTCAAATATTGTATTGAAGTATTATTCTATGGATTACTGAGTTCTTCGGCACCCTCTTAAGTGCTGTGCGTGAGGTGAGCGCCTCCATTGCCTCCCACATCCCCTCTGCCCCCTGCGGTAGTCCTGATGCAGAAGCCAGCACAGGGAGTGCAAAACCCCTCATTTGTCTCTGGAACCATGCGGCCCCTGGGGGGAGGGGCTAGCCTGCTAGCCTGTGGGCTATTTGTGCTGTAATAGTGTCAGTGGCAGTCTCTAGGCTTTTTTCCTTCCCCTTCCTCTTTCTCTTTCTCTCTCTCTCTCCCCCCCCCCTCTCT
>NW_007253531.1:206635-235048 GCF_000164805.1 Carlito syrichta
CCCCCCTCCTTCCCCCCCTTCCTTCTGTCTTTTTTTTGAGACAGAATCTCACTCTGTTGCCCAGACTGGAAGGCAGTGGCACCATCACAGCTCACCACAATCTTGACCTCCTGGGCTCAGGTGATCCTTCCACCTCACCCTCCCGAGTAGCTGGGACTACAGGCACACACCACCAATCCGGCTAACTTTATGTAGAGATGAGGTCTCACCATGTTGCCCAGACTGGTTTCAAGCGCCTAGACTCAAGAGACCCTCGACTTCAGCCTCCCAAAATGCTGGGACTGCTGGCGTGAGCCACCACACTCAGCTGACTGCCTTCAAACTGTGTCCTGAATGAGAAAAGGCCTTTTTACTGCACAAAGATGTGAGGGCTCTGCCATGCCTTTACATGTGAAGACCTAGAGCCAGGCCTGGTTGCTGAGGCTCAGAGTGACCAAGCAGAGCTGGCAGGGGGCTGGGTCTGTGCATCTGGGAGGGGCACACCTTCCCATCTGGGGTGCCTCCAGGTGGCTCACCAAGGAGGCAGAAGAGGGTACACGCGCATGCTTCCTTACCATTGCTGGCTCTCAGAGCACCCCTTAACTGTGTCACCTGCATCTGCCCTGCCTGCCACAAGTCCACCATCTCGCTAGACCACATCCAAAGAAGACCACCCTAGACTTGGGCCTGGAAGGCTCTGCCTCCTTCTGCCCTCAAGTCTCCCCACTCATTCCCACAGCTGCCCTGAGAGGTCTTGGTAGGTGCCAAGAGGACAGGTGCTCAAGTGAGGCCCAGAGTGGCAACCATGGAGCTGTCTTCTTGCTCTGGCTGAATATATGACCCAGGTCACAGAGGGTTGAGTTGGCTGCCTTCAAATGCCTGCATCCTTGGGGGAAAGAAGTGACCAAAGGCACTCTTAAAAAAATTTTTTTTTTTATTTTTTGAGTTGGAGTCTCACTCTGTTGCCCAGGCTGGTGTGCAGTGGCACACTCACGGCCACCCCACTGTTGACCTGCTGGGCTCCAGTGATTCTTTCACCTCAGCTTTCCAAGTAGCCGGAGCTACACACGCCACCATGCCTGACTAATTTTTTATTTCTTGTAGAGATGAGGTCTTGCCAAGTTGCCCTGGTCTTGAACCTGTACGCTCAGGAAATCCACTTGCCTCAGCTTCCCAAAGTGCTGGGATTACAGGCTGAGCCACCCAGCCCAGCCAGATTTTTTTTTTAAAGAAAAAAAAAAGGCTGGGCACAGTGGTTCATGTCTGTAATCCTAGCACTTTGGGTGGAGGAGGTGGGAGAATTCCCTGAGCCCAGGAGTTTGAGACCAGCCTGGGCAACATAGTGAGACCTTGTCTCTATTAAGAAAAAAAAAATTAACCAGGTGTGGTGGTACACTCTTGTAGTCCAGGTTACTTGGAAGGTTGAGGTGGAAGGATTGCCTGAGCCCAGCAGGTCAAGGTGGTTGTGGCCGTGAGTGTACCACTGCACTTCAGCCTAGGCAGCAGAGTGAGAATCTGACATAATAAATAAACAAACAAATAAATAAATAAGGAAAAGGAACAGTTCACTGATAAAGGTGCCTGTCAAGCTCAGAAGCTGGCCCCTTTCTAAGGAGCACCTCTTGAGATCCCAACCCACACACTGATCCACTTGGGCTACAAAGCCCTTTCTGGCTTTTTTCAGACCCATCCCAATCCCATGCCATTGTGGCTCAGTGAGAATGGAGTTATTTTATTTTACCAATTTTTTTTAGTCTGAGTCTCACTCTGTCATTCAGGCTGGAGTGCAGTGGCATGATCACCACAGCCTCAACCTCCTGGGCCCAGGTGATCCTTCTGCTTCAGCCTTCTGAGTAGCTGGAGCTACAGGCGCACACCACCACACCCAGCTAATTTTTTTTAAATTTTTTGTAGAGATGAGATCTCACTATTTTGGCCAGGTTGATCTGGAACTCCTAGACTCAAGTAATTCTCCCTCTTTGGTCTCCCTAAGTGCTGGGATTACAGGCATGAGCTCCCACGCCTGGCTGAGAATGGAGTTATTGTAGATAAACCCCATCTTATTTATGGAGGGGGCTGCTCCCTGTGGACCACCTGTGCAGTGTTCCCTGTCCCTGAGGACTCCACTAGGGGGTCAGTCAGCCCAGGCTGCTGGGAGCTGTGGCTCCAGCAGTTGACTTGTGGACCCTGACATCCCTGCACCCTGGAAACCCTTGGGTCCAGGGTGAGATTTATTTGTATGGGACCCACTTCTGCCGTCTGGAGCAGCAGACACTCTGGTGTGTCCTGTCCACTGAGCAGCAGCCCTGCGAGTGATTTCTAACTCACAGCAAAGCGCTCAGGTGTGTGACTGACCGTGTACTGACCTAGTGTCCAGGATGAAGTCCAGACCATCCCCCATGTCAAAGCCACTCCAGCATTCTGATCGGCTTTCTTGAGTGGGATGAACTCTCTGCCGGGCCTCTCTGTGCTGTCTCCTGGCCTCCTGCCTCAGGTCTCCTTTCCTGGTTCTCACCTTGGCTCTCCCTCTGGTCAAGCTCTTTCCTGTGTCAGGGCCTTTGCACCTGCAGCGCCTTTTGCTAGGAGACCTCTTCCCCCAGGCATCTCCTGTTTCCGAGCTCAGCTTAAAACCTCACATATACCTCCCAACTCTAAAATTTAAAAATGCTTTAAAAATTAAAAACGAACCTCTTCCGGGTACTGACTTGGAGGGGGTCTAAGAGAGCCTTTGCGGAAGGGCCTGGGAGGCTGGAAATGACTTGCTCTTGATCTGCATGGAAGTTTCAAAGTGTGCACATAAATAAAAATTCACTGAGCTGTCCACTGAAAAGTTGTAGACTTGCTGCATGTAAGTAAACCTAGAAAGGCAAAATCTAAACAAAATCCTTCCCTGTCTCCTGTTATTCCTATTAATTATTCCTCTTCATGTCCATCCTGGCTCATAACCCTATGCTATTTGCTTGCTTGTTTGTAAATTGCATCCCCTACTAGAATGCAATCCCCATGAGGACACTCCGTCTGGTCCACTGTATATCTTCCAGAGCATAGCACAGCGCCTGTGACACAGTAGACACGAGTAATAGTGAATGAATAGATGAATGGGTGAATAAAAAAGCTTGAATTTAATGACAAAGTAAAAAAAGAGGCAGAGGATGTCGGCCTGAGGCTAGAAGCTCCTTGGATCCCCAGTCCCCAGCCTACAGTTTTGGGATCTTGCTCCATAAGCCCAAGTCTAGAAGCTTGTTCCCTGCCCGGGGCCCAGTGCCGGCCTGTCTACACCTCGTTGGGGTCGTCCCGGTCGGCATAGATGAGGAAGCCTGTGAAGAGGCTGTCGGTCCAGTACGGGTCATAGAAAAGCCCATTCTGCTCTGAGTAGAAGATCTGCAGCCAGACCTCGTCGCCCTGCTTGAGGGCCAGGATGGTGGAGCCCGATGCCACGTCGTGGTTCCCCGTGTTGGCATCGAAGGTCCGGATACGGTACTGGCCATTGTGCACCAGGCCGATGGCCAGGTGCTTGTTGGCCAGCGTGATGTCGTAGGTGAAGTAGTAGATCCCTGGCACACCGCAGACAAACTTGCCACTGGACGCGTTATAGTGGCCGCCCTCATTCATCAGGATCTTGTCGAACTTGATGGGCAGCCGCTCCCGCGGGTAGCTCTTGGTCACCGCCACCGAGAAGGCCGACTTGGCGTGGCCACTGCCACAGCTGCAGGGGCCCGGGAGGCCCGGTTCCCCCTTCTTGCCCTTGGGCCCCTTCTTGCCTGGCGAGCCGTGCTTTCCAGGAGTGCCGCTGACCCCCTTGGGGCCACGAGGGCCAGCCCGCCCGATGGCCCCGGCTTTGCCCTTGGGTCCTGGCTTTCCCCTGTTACCTGTCCGGCCAGGGGGACCTGGAAGACAGAGCAGTGGGTGTTAGGGAGGGGCTGTCATCAGCCTAGAATGAGGTATGGGTCTTGGCTTTCCATTCCGGGGGCGGGAGGCCTTGGGTAATGGAAAGAGCCAGGCTTTGGGGACACAGAGAAATGGGTGTAAGTCCTAATCGTGATTGTGTGGCAAATGGCTGTAATGACTTCCAGAATCACTGTGGATCAGGACAAAGAATAATTTGTAACAGCTCACACCCTTTCCTTTTCCTTTCTTTCTTTTTTTTTGTCAGAGTCTCACTCTGTTACCCAGGCTAAAGTGCAATGGCACAATCATGGCTTACTGCAAACTCAACCTCTTGGGCCTAGGGGACCCTTCCGATTCAGCTTCCCAAGTAGCTGGGACTACGGAAGCACATGACCTCGCCCAGCTAATTTTTTGGATTTTGTGTGGAGACATCTCACTACGTTGTCTAGGTTGGTCTCAAATTCCTGCGCTCAAGCAATCCTCTTGTCCTGGCCTCCCAAAGTGCAGGGATTACAGGCCTGAGCCACCGTACTCGGCCTCCTCGTCTTGTGTTCCAAGGAAGGGTCTGGTTTGTCTGCCTGATTAGTCCTTCCATGGGCTGTGCTGCTAATGGGTTGAGAAGAGAACTGGAAGAAGCTTCTCAATTTCAAAACATTGATCTTAGTAAAATCTCTGCCTAGTGCGCAAGAGCCCTGCCCACATGTGCGAGGCTTTTATTCCAGGGTTGCTTATCATGACAAAAAATGGGAACAACCAAATGCCCATCCAAAGGGAATGATCACAAAGCTATGGTCTGTCCATACTGTGTTGTTTTTTTGTTTGTTTGTTTTGAGTTGGAGTCTTACTCCGTCACCCAAGCTGGAGGGCAGTGGCACACTCACGGCCACCCCAGTGTTGACTTGCTGGGCTTCGGTGATCCTTCTGCCTGAGCCTTCCAAGTAGCTGGAACTATAGGCGTGATATCACATCCAGCTAATTTTTTATTTATTGTAGAGATGAGGTCTCATCAAGTTGCCTGGGCTGGTCTCGAACTGGCAGGCTCAGGCAATCCACTTACCTTGGCCTCCCAAAGTGCTGGGGTTACAGACTGAGCCACCGAGCCCAGCCTCATACTGTGGAATTTTTTGCAGAAGTTTAAAAAATGAGGTAGGCACGTGCCTGTAGTTCCAGCTACTTGGAAGGCTGAGGTGGAAGGATCGCCGGAGCCCAGCAGGTCGAGGCTGCGGTGGCCGGGAGTGGCCACTGCACTCCAGTCTGGGCGACGGAGTGAGACTCCAACTCAAAAAAAAAAAAAATGAGGTAGATTTACTTGCACTGTATGAAACCTTCTCTAAAATACACTACTACGAGGAAAGAGCAGGTAGTGAAGCTTTTATGTTAAAAAGAATCCACAGTGCTAAATACTTCCATGCCCATTTAAGTGTATAGCAGAGTGCCTATAGGAAACTCTCGCTAAATGCTAGCTGATATTTCTGGCAGAACATTTCCCTCAGGAATGTACATTTCTCTGAATACTATGTTTTTGGCCATTGATTATATGGAAAACATTGAGTTTATGTCACTTCAACTCAATACAATTTTTTTTTTTTTTTTTTTTTTTTTTTTTTTCCCATGTTGCCCAGGCTGGTCTTGAACTCCTGGCCTCAAGCACTTCTCCATACTGCACCCTTCATTTCTCCCACTTCTCAAAGTATTGAGCGACTGCACCCAGCCATCAATACCTTTTAAACAAAACATATTCGGATAATGATTTGAGTTGACACAAGGCAAGTGTTGTTTACAACCATATGACTTGGTGATCAAGGAAGTATTGTTTTAGGCATTTTACATCATAACAAGGTACTTTGTTTCTTTTATGTATCTCTGTAGGCATTTCGCTGCATTTCAGAGTTTGGGGTTAAGCTGTAATGCATTTAAATTTTTCCTAATTCTACATAATTTGAAAAGGTTTTCAAATTGCATTTTCTCACTGAACATCTAATTTTCAGAAGCAGATCGCTTATGTCAAGCGCCTGGTGATGTCTGGTATTATCATACACATATGTATATACACAGAGGAAGGCCAGAAGGAGACATGCCTGACCAGTTCAGTGGCCACCTCTGGAGGGGGACGGGTGGGTTAGAAGGGTGCGAATTAGGAAGGACTGTATTTGTAGTGTTTGGATATACTATGAGATTGTGCTTGTATCTTTACTTGTGTTACTAAAAGTGAATAAAGAGAATGGGCAAAAGATAAAACTAAGAAAGATCACAAAACTGTTTCTTGAAAATATGAAAATAAACAAAAATAGGAGAAGGGGTCGAGAGAAGAGGAGGAGGAGAATCAGAAACATTTTGAATTAGTTTTTTTGGGGAAGACAAACCGAGCAGGAGGTTTCCCAGGACGTTCCACCATTATTATATAATGTGCTTCCTTTCTGGTCACCTTTCTGAGAGAATTCAGGAAGAGCGGACTTTTCTTTTCTTTGTTTTAGAGACAGGGTCTTGTTTTGTTGCCCAGGCTAGAGTACAAGGGTGAGATCATAACTCATTGTAGCCTTGACCTCCTGGGCTCAAACCTCCCACCTCAGCCTCCTGAGTAGCAGGGACTATAGGTGCACACCACCACAACCAGCTAATTTATTATTTTTATTTTTTGTAGAGACAGGGCCTTGCTGTGTTGTCCAGGCTGGTCTTGAACTCCTGGCCTCAAACAATCCTCCCTCCTTGGCCTCCCAAAGTGCTGGAATTATAGGCACGAGCTGCCATGCCTGGCCCGACTTTACTTTTCGAGACCTCTCTGGAGATGGACTTGTGTGTGTGGTGGTGGGAGGCCAGCCGGATGTTGTCTTGTACTGGTCCCAGGATGACCCGGCTTCATCTGGGTGACATGTGCCAGGACTTTCCATCCCTCACTGCTGCCTGCCTTGGCGTGGGGGCTTAATACCCAGCAGACTCAACATGGCAGGAAAGATGGCCGGAAGCAGCCCTGAGTCAGTAACCACAGCTCTCTGTGAACAGCGAATGTCAACACAGAGACCTTCCCGTGAGATCCAGAAAGCCAATCTCAGAGGAGGTTCCTGCTGGCCCAGGCCAGAATCCAATTAGTAAAGGGATCGGATGCCACCACATCAGTTCCGGCACACTGTCCGACCTCCTCCAGTCAAAGCCAGCACCATTACTCTCACAGTTATTCCTCTGGGAAAGGGCGCACTCTGGAGGGACTATGGTAGGAAAAGGCCTGACTTGGAGTTCCGGCTATCAGCCTGTGATGGGAGCTCATCAAGTCGATTAGGGAGTGACTCATGGGTCCTGTGCATCCACCCCGGGGCTGGTGCTTCACACGCTATTTTGTTTCATCTTTTTCTTTTTTGAGTCTCAATCTGTTGCCCAGGCTGGAGTGCAGTGACACGCTCACAGCTGCCGCAGCCTCGACCTGCGGGCTCAGGCGATCCTTCTACCTCAGTCTTTCAAGTAGCTGGAACTACAGGTGTGCACCACCCACACTCAGCTAATTTTTTGATTTATTGTAGAGATGAGGTCTCACCAAGTTGCCCAGGATGGTCTTGAACCCCTGGGCTTAGGCAATCCTCTCGTCTCGGCGTCCCAAATTGCTGGGATTACAGGCTTGAACCACCGCGTCCAGCTCTTTATTTCATCTTTACCACAACCTTGTGAGCTAGGTGCTATTATCATCCCTGTTTTATTTATTTATCTGTTTATTTATTTATTTATTTGAGTCTGGGTCTCGCTCTATCACCCTGGCTGGAATGCAGTAGCAATCCTTCCGCCTCAGCCTCCCGAGTAGCCAGGACCACAGGCATGTGCCACCATGCCCAGCTCATTTTTGAATTTGTGTGTGTGTGTGTGTGTGTGTGTGTGTGGAGACGAGATGTTGTACATTGCCCAGTCTGGTCTTGAACTCCTGGTTTCAAGCGATCCTCCTGCCTCAGCCTCCCAAAGTGCCGGGGTTATAGGCGTGAACCACCATACCTGGCCTATTATCCTGTTTTAGAGATGAGGAAACTGAGGTTTGAAGAGAGATTAAGCAGAGTGCCAAAATTAGCATCCAGGTTTGTTTGCAAGTGGAGTTCTTGCAGCTACGACCTTCTGTTCTCAGTTTCGTCACTCTGACTGTCAGCTTCCTCATCTGTAAGAGGGGGTAGCAAGAAGACCTCCTTCACAGGGTATCATGGTCAGATGAGTAGCATACTCGAAGGACTTGTCCGTGTCAAAATGTCATACCAATAGGCATTACTACATTTCCCTGCTGCTTAAAACACATGCTTGGGGATTCTGCTGACGCTGGCCAGCACTCGGTTGCTGCGATGACAGATGGGAGCTATGAGGGATGTCAAGCAGGTCTACAGCGAGCATCCAGTGCGTCTGCTGTCTGCCTGGCATCCCTATTTGGGCAACTGCTTTTCACATTTCTTGTGGTCCCAGGGGGCTGTCAATCACAGTGACCAATTGCCCTCACCATCCACTCACACACGCAAGGGTGGGCACGTGACCCGGTCCTGGAAAATGGTGGTACCTCACCTCTGTGATGGAAGGGGTGGGTCCAGGATACATCGGGGCCGAGGAGAACCTTGATCCTGAGAACTGCTCTGTGGATCAAGCCGTGAGGACGTAGGCTTGAGCCCCCCTAGTTTCCCCTTCAGAACTTCCAGTCTTGGTGAGGAGGAAACCAACACACAGAGAGAAGCGGAACCCTGCCAGTGATGTTTGAGCTCCTGGACCCAGACATTTGTGAAGCTTGGCTTTTGGACTTCCTGATTTTATGTACCAATACATTCCATTCGGGGCTGTAAATTGGGCTTCTGTCACTTGCAATCATGAGTTCTGAATAATATCTTAGGAAATTTGCCCAGAGTCACTTAGCAAACCACAGGTGTAACTGGGGTAGGAACACAAGACGGAGCACCCCCATCCCTTCAGAACACTCTGTTGAGAAGGAAACCTCAATCTGATTTATAGGGAAAGAGATGCATACTAGTTCTAGTTACTTTGTGACTCCCTCCATTCCAGGTGACGCCAGCCCCAGGTAGGTGGCAGCAGGAGGGGCAAGCACCAGGCCTCTTACCTTCCTCTCCACTGCCCCCCCGGTCCCCATCCTGGCCATCCTGGCCATCTTTGCCGGGGAAGCCCATTCGTCCCACCATTCCTGAGGGCCCTGGGGCTCCTGGGGGCCCAGGGGGTCCCTGGGGGCCAGGAAGGCTGCAGACAAGTTGTGGGGAGCCTTTCTTGAAGTCTCTGCGAGCGAAGGCACCAAGCAGCGGGTCTGCAGCACAGGGGAGGGCACAGGCCAGGAGCACCCACGGGAGCATGGTGGTCACCTGTGGGAGGAAGAGAGCTGTGGCAGGTGAGTGTGGCCACGGAGCTGACCTGGTGGCCGGTCAGAGGGGACACAGAGAAGGAGGAAAAAGGGGAGGAGGCAGCTGGGACAGACTGGATTATATTTTTGTCTCTTGCTCTTTCATGCATCACATACACAGAGTGTCGTCATATCTTGAGAACACATTGGGACAAGCTGAATTATATACCCAGAATACACTCTGGCAGAGTCCTGGGGGTGAGGCAACCATTATCAAGCCGTCATCCCTTGGAGTGGCTGAAACAGATGCAGGACCCAGAGACTGACGACTGGGAGGAGCTGTGGATGGAGAAAAACGACCCATGATTTCATTAGGCTATGCAACTGAATTGAAAGTTACAGAGCTGGGTGGGTGGCTCATGCCTGTAATCCCAGCACTTTGGGAGGTCAAGGTGGGAGAACTGCCTGAGCCCAGGAGTTCAAGACCAGCCTAGGCAACAGAGTGAGACCTCATCTCTACATAAAAAATATTTTTAAAAAATAGCCAGGCATGATAGCAGGCACCTGTAGTCCCAGCTACTCAGGAGGCTGAGGAGGAAGGACCACCGGAGCCCAGAAGGTAGAGGCTGTGGTGAGCTGTGATCGTGCCACTTCACTCCAGCCTGGGAGAGAGAGTGAGACCTTGACTCAAAAAAAAAAAAAAAAAAAATGTCAAGGGCAGAAATGCTTCGAATCATAGGTGATGGTTTGCAACCGGGCTGCGTCTCACTGGGGACTTGGGCTCACGCCTGAGGAGAGGCGGGGACTCAGTGACTTGGGGAAGGTGAGTGAGTCCTCAGATGAGCCCCCGTGGAAGGTCCTGGCGGCAACCTCTCTGCCAAGTGCTTCCTGTGTGCCAGGCATGCGCTAAGAGCTTTCTGTCCATGACTTGATCCTTCTAGAATAGATACAGGGAAAGGAACGGGGGCTCGAGGAAGTTGAGCCGGAGTCTGCATCGTACACGGGCAGGGCTGGGCTCAAACCAGGCTGTCTAGACCCAGAACCTGTGCCCTCTTGTCCCATGCTAGACAGTGACAACAGGAATAGTGCGATCCACTGCAGATTGTGTTATACACTGAGATTATCCACTCCAACCCTTCACTGTCAGATGCAGAAACTGAGGCCCAGAGCAGAAAGAAGAGGCCTGCCCAAGGTCTCTCCGCAAAGGGCCCTGTGCCTTTGCCATCGATAGCATCTCTCCCAAGAATGAAAACAGGATGGGGAGCATTCCAGGTATGACTTCCTGCCACATGGATGAGTTGTGTAGTGTCAACTTGCTTTGTGACTTTAGGCAAGCCCTTTTCCTTCTCTGGGCCTCCGTTTCCCCATTAGACAACAGGGGTTGAACTAGAGCAGTGGTTTCTAAACTTGAGTGTGTATCAAGCTTGCCTCCAGGGCTTGTGTAAACACATCTCTGGGTCCCTCACCCAGAGCTTTTCATTCATTCATTTGGGTGGGGCTGGATAGCATTTCTTTCTTTTTTTTTTAAGTTGGAGCCTCACTCCATCACCCAGGCTGGAGTGCAGTGGCACACTTACAGCCAGCCCAGCATCGACCTGCTAGGCTCTGGCGATCCTTCTGCCTCCGCTTTCCAAGTAACCAGAACTACAGGAGCGCGCTACCACTCCCGGCGAATTTTTTTTTATTTATTGTAAAGACAAGGTCTTGCCAAGTTGTCCAGGCTGGTCTCGAACCCGTGGGCTGAGGCCATCCACTCGCCTTGGCCTCCCAAAGTGTTGGGATTACAGGCTGAGGCACTGAGCCCGGCTGATAGTTTGCATTTCTAAGAAGTTTCCAAGCAATGCTGCTGATAGTGGTCCAGGGACTCAGTTCAAGAACCGCTAGACTACATGGTCTCTAAGGTCCCTTCCAGTCGTTCAGACTCCAATCCGCCCTCTTTCCAGACTGGAAGCATTGCCCGCTTGCCTGTTCTGACTTAGCTTTCAGCGCCCTCCTCAGGGCCTCCAAGCCACAGAGGCTCCTCTGTAACTGTGGCACTGATGGCAGGGCAGGGACACCTCTTGGGCTTGGCCCTTGGCGCTCCCGCTTCCCTCCTGGGCCCTCAACTCCCCTTCCCTTTAGACCCGGCTTTGCCCCTGGTCTTGGGAGCCCGTCCAGGCTTCCGAGCTGCCTCTGGCTGCTCCCCAGGAAATGGACTGAGCCCACCTCTCCCCTCAACCCCTGCAGGATCTTTTTAGTCCTGGAAACAGATGAAGGAGACAGCATATGAGGCCTTCCCTGCCTTGGAGACGGGATGGGGAATCCAGGGCCCACGGAGGCTCACCAGCAGTGTGTCTCTGGGCAAGTTACCCTCCTTTTCGGAACCTCAGAGGGTTGCTCCAGATAAATGTCACAGAAGTGCCACTGGCCAGGTAGAGATGATTAGTGAGTGTCAGACACTGCTTTAAATATCATGGCGTCATAGAGTAACAGAGTTATTTTCTTTTCAGTTTCTTCAATCCTAATTAAGCCAAGGAAAAAAAGTCTCAGCTTGGTGATAGAGTATCTTTAATGTCTCTACTCCTTCCTAATTTCTCTCTCTCCCTCTCTCTTTCTCTTTTTTTGAGTCAGTCTCACTCTGTATCCCAGGCTGTAGTGTAGTGGCACACACAGCTCACTGCAGCCTTGACCTCCTGGGCTCAGATGATCCTTCTGCCTCAGCCTCCCAAGTAGCTGGGACTACAGGTGTGCACCACCATACCCTGCTAATTTTTAAATTTTTGGTAGAGACAGGGTTCTTACTATGGTGTCCAGGCTGATCTAAAAACTCCTGGGTTCAAACAATCTTCCCACCTCAGCTTCCCAGAGGGCTTGGATTACAGGCATGAGCTACTGTGCCCAGCCCCTAATATATTTCTCTCTCTCTCTCTCTGAGTTGGAGTCTCACTCTCTGTCACCCAGGCTGGCTTTCAGTGGCACGCTCATGGCCACTGCAGCCTCAACCTGCTGGGCTCAGGCAATCCCTCCATCTCAGCCTTCCAAGTAGCTGAAAACACAGACACGCATCACCATGCCCAGCTACCCTAATATCTCTTTCTATCAAAGAGTACACTCATTTGTAGCAGTATACTTCCCTCCCCGTCCCCATGGTGTTTATTTGTCAACAAGCATTTATTGAATGCCTACCAAGTACCAGGCACTGTTCTTTAAAAATGCAGTTGTGAAGCTTAGAGTCAAAAGTCACTCTTGGAACTTGCAATTTGTGGCAAGAAAGACAGTAAACATATATAAGATGTTTAGTATGCCAACATAAAGAGAGAAGGATAAAGAAAGGCAGAGAGGCTGGGCGCAGTGACTCACACCTGTAATCCCAGCACTTTGTGAGGAAGAGGTGAGAGGATTGCCTGAGTCCAGGGCTTTGAGACCAGCTTGGGCAATTTGGCAAGACTTCTCTCTACAAAAAATTAGCCAAGTGGGTGGTGCGTGCCTGTATTTTCAACTACTCAGGAGGATGAGGCAGAAGGATTGCCTGAGCCTAGCAGGTCGAGGTTGCGGGAGCTGTGAGCATGCCACTGCACTCCAGCCTGGGCCATAGAGTGAGACTCTGACTCAAAAAAAAAAAAAAGAAAGAAAGAAAGAAAGAAAAAAGACAGAGAAAAAGAACTGAAACCTTGAAGACAGTTTTATTTTAGTTTTTCTTTTTCATAGATTTAGGGGTACAGTGCAGGTTTCTTACATGGATATGTTGCATAGTGGGGAAGTCTGGGTTTTTATTGTACCCATTGCCCAAAATGTGGACACTGTGCCTGACACCTGGTATTTCACCCCTCGCCCTCCTCCCACCGTTTGGAGTCTCCCATGCCGGTTATTCCCCTGGAACTGGGAGCTTGTATTTCTCACTGGGGGCCAAGGAAGGCCTCGCTGTGAAGGAGGCTGGTGAAAGCCCTCCTGTTCCGGGGAATTGTCCAGCAAAGTGCATGCTCATGACCCCTGGAGATGGGTCTTCCTCGGGAGTGCTTCTGAGCCCCCTGTGGAACCGCCCCTGGTGCCCCGATCTGCCGTGGGGTCAGAGGCGGAGAGGTCACATCACTCAAGTGCACTCGCTTTTTTTTTTCCAGTTGGAGTCTCCCCCTGTGGCCCAGGCTGGAGCACAGCGGCATGCTGACGGCCGCCCCAGCGTCCACCTGCTGGGCTCCGGCGATCCTTCCGCCTCAGCCTTCCAAGTAGCCGGAACTACCGGGGCGCGCCACCACGCCCGGCTAATTTTTTATTTATAGTAGAGACAAGGTCTCACCAAGTTGCCCGGGCGGGTCTCGAACACGCGGGCCCAGAAAATCCACTCGCCTCGGCCTCCCAAAGGGCTGGGATTACCGGCTGAGCCACCCGGCCCGGCCAGGCGCCCTCATTCTTAAAGGCTCTCGGGCAGCCACCACAGACATCTGGAAAGCCCCGGGCGGGAGCACGGAGCCAGGGCCTCGCGGAGCCACGGCAGGGCGCAAGGCAGGCCTGTGGCACCGCCTGATGGGAGACGTGCACACAGGTCCACATCAGCCTTGGGGGTCTAGTCCTCCGGAGGGACGGCCCAAGAATGCCTGAGTGAACGGGGCTCTTCAAATCGGAATGCCACCCGGGCACCGAGACGTGCGAGATGCGGCGTGCCAGAGGGAGGGGCCAGGCCAGCGTGCAGAATGCACAAAGCGACGGTGTGAGAGCCCTGCCCACGACTCCGGGCTCTCTTGCCAGATCGGGAATCTTTCCTGTGACCCGTGTCGTTGGGGGGTGGGAGGAAGGGGGAGGAGAGAGGATGCGCGCCCGAGGCCGCAGAAGAGCGCTGGAAGGCAGAGACTGGCCGCGGCCGCCCTCCCGTGGAGAGGGAGGGCACCAGACAGCCTGCAGGAGGAGTCGGTCGAGCCAAGGGAGGCGAGGGACCCCCCCAGTGACGACCATGCGGAGTGGAGACCCGGGACCCAGAAGCCGACCGGGAGGCCTGGACCTGCCAGAGAAAGGAAAATGGGCGTTGGCCGTATCTCGGCAGCGCGAGAGCCACAGGGTCCAATAGGATTCCCCCAAAGAGCCAGCCAGAGGCCCCAAGAAAGAGTCAGCTTTAAATGTCTGCCAGGTGCAGAGACGCAGAGCAGTGTAGCCCCTATCTCAGCCATGAAACCTGTAGGGACCGTCCTCCTGTCCCTCAGGAGGTCAGCTGACACAGGGATCGTGGCCCTGCCAGTTGCACGCCTTCATTGGGAAAGCGGGAGTCTCGCCTTGGAATGGAGGTTGAAGTGTGTGGTCCCTGGGAGTGGGGACTTCAGCCAGGCGCAGGGGACACCCCTCATTGCCTGAATTATAAGGAGGCAGAGG
Organism: Carlito syrichta; assembly: GCF_000164805.1. Lineage (NCBI taxonomy): Eukaryota > Metazoa > Chordata > Mammalia > Primates > Tarsiidae > Carlito > Carlito syrichta. The sequence goes on from NW_007253531.1 coordinate 221,136, forward strand.
GAGGCAAAAGCAAAGCGGCCAGGTGGTTACATCTCTAGTGTCACACTTGCTCCACCTAGGTGGCATAAATAAGAGCGGAGGCAGCAGACAGATGTGGCAGACACCTTGAAGTGTTATATGGATGCTAGGAGCTTCTGGAAAACTGTGGCCTGGAAACTCCCTAGGTCCCGCCAATGGCTCTCTGCTTCCCTTGTCTGCTTGGTGAGCGTCTTAGAAAGCTGGCTGGTCTTGCTGGTGAACTGAAGCATGGGGGACCCCCAGAGTAGAAAACAACTTTTTTTTTTTTTTTGAGTTGGAGTCTCACTCTGTCACCCAGACTGGAGTGCAGTGGCCGCTGCCGGCTACCACACCCTCGACCTGCTGGGCTCCGGCGATCCTTCCGCCTCAGCCTTCCAAGTAACTGGGACTACAGGCACGCGCTACCACACCCAGCTAATTTTTTATTTATTGTAGAGATGAGGTCTCGCCAAGTTGCCCAGGTGGGTCTCGAACCCACGGGCTCAGGCAATCCACTCACCTCGACCTCCCAGAGCGCTGGGATTACAGGCTGAGCCACCGAGCCCGGCCGAAACCGACTTTTTATTTTTATTTTTTGAGTTGGAGTCTCACTCCAGACTGGAGTGCAGTGGCCGCTCCCGGCTACCGCAGCCTTGATCTGCTGGGCTCTGGCGATCCTTCCGCCTCAGCCATCCAAGTAGCTGGAACTACAGGTGCGCGCTACCACGCCCGGCTGATTTTTTTATTTATTGTAGAGATGAGGTCTTGCCAAGTTGCCCAGGTGGGTCTCGAACCCACGGGTTCAGGCAACGAAACCGACTTTTTAAAAGCAGGGTTGAAACAGTTTGAAAAGTTGCAATTTACAAAGACTTTGGAGTAGGGAGGGAAGGCGGAAGAAGGAAGTGGGTGGGAGGGAGTCTTCAGGGCAGATGAGAATCCTGCAAACAACCAGACGAAGACAGGCAGGAAGGAGAGCCAGCCAGATGAGGGAGAGGACGGAGGGAGAGGAACTCTCTGTCGCAGCTGACCACTCCCCTGTCTCCTCTGAGCTCCAGCCCGCTGCAGAGGCCCCACAGAGGGAGGAGGTCCACGTCTGCTCTGCGCCGGCCTCTATAGACAGAGAGGGGCCAACTCTCCGTGACCTCTGGCTCTGGCAAGACCTAGTGGCTGGGTGGAGGGGGCCTCTGGGACACTCAAGAGAAAGGGTTTTCTGAGCTGGAGCCTGGAGGCTCCTGCAGCCCTAGAGGATCCCTGGCTGCTGGAGCCAGTAACTGTTTTGGAAATACAGGCAGGAGACTGGATTCTGGTTTCAAACCTAGAGGGAGGGAAGAGAGTCTTGCCTCCACGGCACTTCCGAGCAAAACAAGGCTCCAGAGAGCTCTGCTCCCAGCCCGTGCCCCACCCTCACCCCCACGCTCTCCACCACGGTGTGGAGAAAACCAGAGTGGGTGCTGAGAGGGAAGCCAGAGCACCCTGGAGTCCAGGCAGGTTCATGCCTCCAGGGCCTTTTATATAAACTTAGAATCACAAACTTGGGTAAGGCCCAAGGAAGCGTCTGATCCAAACTTTTCATTTACTGATGGAGAAACTGAGGCAGCGGTGAACTGACTTTATGCACCTACAACGGTCCAGGCACCGCGGGAAGCTCTTTATCTGCGTTGTTTTATTTGAAGTTTGCACAAACCCCACGAAGGCAGCAAGTATACTTATTGTCTCATTTTCCACAAGAATAAATAGACTCCAAGAAGTGATTTACCCAGCCACACAATCAAGGAGCAGTGGAGAGGCACCCTCAGCCATGTCCGAGTCTCTCTGAAGATGACGCCTAATCCTGTCCACCTTGCTTCCTGTCCTTGCTGTTGTCCCCCATTTTATAGGTGGTGCTGAAACCTAGAGAGGCGAATGAGCTCATGTTGACACAACTAGTTAGTGGCAGAAGTTATATTTGGACTCGGGTTTGGCTGATCTTTGTACCCAAATGCTTTCCATTATGTCAGCATTTCTTAGATTTTTTTTTCCTCCCAAATATCCCACATGGCAAAGAGACCTTGAGTATATGCCAACGCCACACACAGCAATAGAGAACTCTCTTTGATGTCCTGTACTTTGTTTTACGATTTTATACACACACACACGACATGACTTGGAAAATGTAAAAGTGAGGCTTTTTCTCTCAGGATACTTGAGTAAATCCAAGAAAGCTGCCTGTCCTCTGAGGGGGTGAGTGGGGAGTGGGGCAGCTGCCTGAGCCCTCACCCCCCACCATAAGCCCCTCTGGAGAGCTCACTGTGATCATTTCCAAGGCTTGAGCCAAAAGATCAGGGTGTCACTCCCCGGGACTGCCCAGTAGCTGTTGGCTTAAATAGCAAACATCAGGACCTCGTGGCCCACAAGGCCCTACAGCCTCCATCCCAAACTCACCTCCTTCCTGGCCTCCTCCGGGCCGGCTCCCTTCCTCCCAGGGTACCAGCCGCTCTGCCAGCAGCCTAGTGGCTCCACCCTCTCAGTTTGCTAGCTCTCTGTCTGATGTGTGTCAGCTTACATGTCACTTTTCCCCAGGTTTTCCACGACAACGTGCCCATCAGGCAGTGCTCCCTTCTGGTTCAGCTCTGTGTTTCTTTCCTGGCCCCTCCTTACCACAGCTTGCCGGTGTTCACCTTATGTGGTTGTCTCCCGTTAAAATGTAGCCCAGATGGCCACCGGGCTTCCTCGCATGCGGTGGGTGCTCAAGAAATATGTGCTTCATCAGTAAGTGACTGAGACTCAGACACTGCCCTCAAGAAAATCCACAGCGCAGAGAAAAGGGAGTGACTGAAGCCCAGAAAGGCACGGACATCCATGTTCAAATCAGTTCTTTCTTCCCTCCGTTTTTCTAACCCAAACCAGATCAAATCTCTCCCTCTTTCCTTTCGATCTCTCAGATACAGTGGCTGAGCTTGCAGAACACCTTACATGTAGTAGGTGCTCCATAACTAGCTGTCTAGTTGATTAGAAAAAAGGAAATATTAGCCCTTCCTCACCATTTGAAAAACCATATCAGTTCCTAGATTGTCCTTTCGGGGGTGGGAAGGTGTTGTTGATAGGAGGTATGGTCTCCCTGCTGAAAGGGAATGCATGTTCGTTGTTAAACCCCAGAAGTGGAGTCACAAGGTGCTGACCTTGGACTAGCTCTTAAGGCTGGTTCTAATTTACCTGGTCCCCGAGTTTGTTCTAGAAAAATGCTAGCAGCTGAAGTGCTGCATTCTGAAGTCACTGTTAGGGAGGAGTGTTCCTCCTCTTCCCCCCTTTGCCCACCCCACAGGACAGGGCTCGGGTGTGTTCCCGAGGGCCCTCTGCCAGACTGTGGTGTGAGAAGGACCAGAGAAGGGACATCTCTCATGGACTCTTCTTGAATGTGTCTGCCAGCAGAAGCTCCAGAAACACGTGTGTGGGCCTCAAGCCTAGATGCTAAGCCCAGGTGCTGAACAGTCACCCCTTGGGGATTAGAAGATATAAATTACGCTCAAATAAATGAGATCTGTTGGTTAACAGGTTGTAACGCACTGACAGGTAGAAGGAGGTTTAACTCAGTGCTTAAGAGTCATGGAAACCCAGCCGCCTGGTTTTCTCAACCATCCATGAAAATGATAGTACTTACTCATGGAGCTTGTGTGAGAAATGAGACAATGCGGTCAAAGAAGCTAGCCCATGTCTGACTTTTAAACACTCTGCAGTTGGAGAGAACTCTGCTTTAAATGCTCCCTAATCCTGACTTCCTCCTGGAAGCCCTCAGATAGCTGCCAGTCTCATCCTTCAAGCCGCAGGTCTAACATCATCTCCTCAGAGAGGCCAACTCTGGTCACATGATCTGAAGTGTCCCACCCAATCCACATAAACTGTCACACCACCCTGTTCTTTTAAATGTGGCCCAATTTGTGATTATATATTTGTTCGTTTCTTTTTTCTCCTTTTTTTTTTTTTTTGAGAGTCTCACTGTGTCACCTAAGTTGGAGTATAGTGGCATGATCCAGCTCACTACAGCTTCAACCTCCTGGACTCAGGCCATCCTCCTGCCTCAGCCACCCAAGTAGCTGGGACTACAGGCATGCACCACCACACCTGGCTAATTTTTTTTTTTTGTAGCGATAAGGTCTTACTATGTTGCCCAGGCTGGTCTTGAGCTCCTGGGCTCAAGCAATCCTCCCACCTCAGCCTCCCAAAGTGTTGGGATTACAGGCATGAGCCAACCCCTGGCCTAAGATAATGGTTTTGAAAGCAAAACGACACAAGTTAGAACCTTGTTTAGAATTGTAATTGCCACCGATTGCTGTTTAGCTAAGGGATCAAGTTCTGACCTCCCACTAAGAGCCCCTGGGGAGGCCTCCCCGTGGATGGAGGAGGCCATCCAAATGTGACCCAGCAGGGCAACTCCCCTTGTGTTGGGGGTTGAAAGGGATGAGGTTGGTGGCTGTGATGGAACAGAGCTTGCTTGCAGATGAAGTTCACTGAAAATCCGCTTTGATGGGAGTGAGAATACTATAATGAAAAACACTCCACACCCTCCCCAAATTCCAGGAAGAAATTGGAAACAGCCCTCTCCTGCTTCTCTGAGAAGCTAAAGGGATCGACTGCAGGAGAGAGGGATTAGCTTCCGCTCCTCATATGGTGCTCACGAAACGGCTCCTTTCCCAGGATCTCAAGGCCAATGCCCTTTTGGAAATGCTCCAGTATCCAGAGTCTAAATACAGAGAATTAAAAGTCATGGGGCCCCCTTGCCAGGAGGCCCCAGAAATATCTGTCTGCTGTTTTCTCTCCCCCCATTCTTGGCTCAGCCTAGAAAGAGAGGTCCAAGGACAAACCATGATCTCACAAGGTCTCAGAAGCCAGGGGTTTGTCTCAGCAAGCATTCCTGAAAGCACACAGGAAGTCACCCTGGACACTGCAGCTAAAGAAGGGTGATTTCTGCTACGCAGACCCCGCCCTCACAAACCCACAGACGTGGCTGTCATGTGGTAGGCAGTGGAGCCTACCCCTCTGGGTTTTGCTGCTTCCCCTGCATAGTGAGGGCAAAATCTGGGTGTGAGGACAAAGCTGTTGAGCTTTGGCCCCCCTGAAGCTGTTCTCTGCCACGTGGAGACCAAGGCTTGCAGTGAGACAAGAATGCAGTCGCTCTGAGATGTCGGGGGAGAGGAGGCTAAAGGGTGTCCGGCATCCCCAGGACCAGTCCCCATATGGCAGACCAGAGCACTGGGGGAGTGTGTGTGAGTGTGAAAGTGACGCAAACCATGTGCATCACTTTAAATGGTCTCATTGCCACATTTAAACAGTACAAAAGCCGGGTGGGGTGGCTCATGCCCATAATCCCAGCACTTTGGGAGGCTGAGGTGGGAGGATTGCTTGAGCCCAGGAGTTTGATACCAGCCAGGGCAACATAGTGAGACCCTGTCTTTACAAAAAATCAAAATTGGCCAGGCCTGGTGGCATGTCCCAGCTACTTGGAAGGTTGAGGTGGAAGAATAGCCTGAGTCCAGGAGGTTGAAGCTGCAGTGAGCTGTGATTGTACCACTGAACCTCAGCCTGGGTCACAGAATGAGATCTCCACTCAAGAAAAAAAAGAGAAAAAAGGTAAAAAGCCCAGGCACAGTGGCTCACGCCTGTAATCCCAGCACTCTGGGAGGTCGAGGTGGGAGGATTGCTTGAGCTCAGGAGTTTGAGACCAGCCCAGGCAACATAGTGAGAACTCATCTCTACAAAAAAAAAAATTAGCCAGGAGTGGTGGCGTGTGTCTGTAGTCCCAGCTACTGGGGAGGCTAAGCCGGGAGTATTGCTTGAGCCTAGGAGTTTGAGGCTGCAGTGAATCATGATCATGATGGTGCCACTGTACCCCAGCCCGAGAGACAGAGACCCCAACTTAAAAAAAAGAAGCAGATTAAATTAATTGTAATGTTGTTTAGCTCAATATTTCCAAATATCATCATTCAACATGTAATCAACATAAACATGATGAATGAGACATTTTACATCCTTCAATTAGTTCTACGTCTTTGAAATCCAGTGTGAAAGGTGAATATAGTAACCTAGAAGAAACTTAGCTTACTCTTAGTTTAGTCTTTTTGCCTCAGCATAACCATTAGAAAGCTTTCAGACATTCTACTGCAGGACAAGCAGCAGCCTATCCCATCCCCGCTTGGCAAATCTCCATCAGATGCAAGACCAGGACAGCCCAACCTTTTGATCCATGGTTTAGTATAATAATCTCTGGTAAGCCTTTTAGGTTCCTTGTCAAGGTCAAAGATCAAAGATCACCCTTTGGCTGACCAAAGTCATAAAAGTGATAATAAGACCACCTTTGGTCAAGGAATTTGTAAATTGCAAATGTCTAACAAGTCTCTTGCAGGAAAAAAACCCTCTGGGCCCAAACTCCCCAAGTTAACCTAGTCAGCCCTTTGTGACCTACGTGACACAGATAAACCCCACCAGGGCAGCAATCATGTGACTAACCCACCCATCTGCCTGCTGTCCATCACCTGACATCAGTACCTGTGCTTGCCTGCCCTTTTGTGATGACATGGAGCAGACCACCACCCAATCACCTTAATGATCTTCCCCCATCAAGGGGAATGGTTAAAAGGACTCAACCACAAGCAACCAGCGGCCATTGCCTTGCTAGACTCTGGTGTGGCTGTGTGCTCTTTGAGATATGGCTGTCGCCATGCTTCCTGGCTTTGGCCCCCTCCCCTACCTTGGGGAGGTGAATCTTCTCTCTCTCTTCTCTTTCTCTAATTTTTTTCTTTTTTTTTAGTTGGAGTCTCACTCTGCCCAGACTGTAGTGCAGTGGCATGCTCCTGGCCACCGCAGCCTCGACCTGCTGGGCTCCAGTGATCCTTCTGCCTCAGCCTTCCAAGTAGCTGGAACTACAGGCGTGTGCTACCATGCCCGGCTAATTTTTTTTTGATTTATTGTAGAGATGAGGTCTCGCCAAGTTGCCCAGGTGAGTCTCGAACCTGCGGGCTCAGGCAATCCACTCACTTCAGCCTCCCAAGGCGCGGGATTACAGGCTGAGCCACCGAGCCCAGCTCTCTAATTTACTTTTAAATAAACTTTTCTTTCTCTGTCTCTTTGTGTGTTGCAATTCTTTGCATTACTCAGATCTCTGGGTTACTGGTGCCGTGCCTCTACTCGCCTCTCCACCTCTCCATCCGTACCCTAACACAGTGGTGTATTTTACACTTGCACCCCTCACTTCAGACTGGCCATATTTCAGGGGCTTGACAGCCCCATGGTGGCTGCTATATTAGCTCCAACATAACTGCTTGAGTTCAAATCCCATGAACTAGCTGTAGGACCTTCTGCTAGTCACTTATTCTCTCTTCCTCAGCCTCCTCCAAAATGGGCACAATCATAATAGTATCTACCTTAGATGGTTGGTATGAGGATTTAATGTTCCTGGAGTAAGGCCTGGCATATGGTAAGGAGCATAAAGCCATTAGCTACTATTATTTTATTATTTCTTGCCCTTCTGAAAGTCAAGGTAATGAATGTTGAGAGTAAAGTATGAGACCAAGCTTGGTGGCTCATGCTTGTAATCCCAGTACTTTGGGAGGCCATGGCAGGAGGATCACTTGAGGCCAGGAGTTTGAGCAAGACCCTGTCTTTACAAAAATAAATAAAATTAGCCAGGCATGGTGGCATGCACCCATAGTCCTAGCTACTTGGGAGACTGAGATGGGAGGATTGCTTGAACCCAGAAGTTCAAGGCTGCAGCGAGCTATGATTGAACTACTGCATTCTAGACTGCGCAACAGAGAGAGCTCCTATTGCTCTCTCTCTCTCAAAAAAAGAGTAAAACATGATACAAAATTTAAGACTGTTTAAAATTGTAATTGTCACCAACTGCAGTTGAACTGACAAAAAACAGTCTTAACTCCTCACCCTTTGTCCTGTGGCATTCCAGGCAAAGGCCCTTGTATCTTCTAATAAATTCCCATTTTCATTAAAGTAGTTTGAATTTTGCTTCTATCAGTTACTACCAAAGGAGAGTCCTGGGAGGCTTGACCTTTGCCCCCACCCTGCTGCTTCTGTTCTGAGGGAAGGCTGGGTGTTGCCTTGGCACCATACCTCTATGACACCTGGTGTGTTCATGTCTCACAGTACACAGATCAGTGAATCACAAATGGAATATCACATGTGCACGTGCTTGGTCCTTAATACACAGTGATACATGGATATCCAATCACTTATCACTTCTCTTTTTTTTTGAGTTGGAGTCTCACTCTGTCACCCTGACTGGAATGCAGTGGACGCTCCCAGCCACTGCAGCCTCAACCTGCTGGGCTCCGGCGATCCTTCCACCTCAGCCTTCCAGTAGCTGGAACTGCAGGCGTGTGCTACCACGCCCGGCTAATTTTTTTATTTATTGTAGAGACGAGGTCTCACCAAGTTGCCCAGGTGGGTCTCGAACCCACGGGCTCAGGCGATCCACTCACCTCAGCCTCCCAAAGCACGAGATTACAGGCTGAGCCACCGAGCCCGGCTCACTTATCACTTCTTATTATTGCCTTTGAGGCCTGACACTGGGGATTTGGAGGCAAAAGATGTGGGTGCTGCTCCTGTAGGGCACGCCTCGAGCCCATAATGATCTGGGCACATCATAACCATCTGGGTATGCTGAGGGTCCAGACTGGCACACCTATGTGGCCAGGAGAGAAAACAAATCTCGCTCTTCCTTTTTGATTGTAACAGACTACCCAGGGGGCACCCAGAACCAGGAAGATGGCAGGGGAAGAAAATTTGGGGTTAGATGACCCCTCTGGCCCCTCCGAAGGGTACGGAAGGGACCACACCTGCAGACCCAGAAACTGTGGAAGAGAATCAAATTCTGAACTTCGAGAGGGCAGGGGAGAAAAGACTGTTTTTCTTGACTTCTCTGGGTGAGCCCAAGAACTGCCATGGAGTCCCGTCTGGCCAGGTCTTGATGGGCACACAGGGTGACCCTGAAGATCTGACACACATCTAACCTTAGAGACATACAGAGTTGGTCTGGTAGTTAAAAGTCATTTTCTCAATGTTTGACCTTAAGCAAGTTATTTAAGCTCTCTAGGCCTCACTTTCCTTGTCTGTAAAATGGAAAAGAAGAATAATGGATCATCTTATTTGAATCCTTTACATTAGGAATGGCATGATATAAAAATATTTATCGTTTTACTTTATGTGTAAAATCTGAATAACTTGAAATCTCCTCATTAAACGTTGTAAAGAAACTTTTCAGGCAGTGTGAATGCACATTGTAAATGGTGTGTGCTATAGCCACATAGCAACACTATCCTAATGGGTAAGCAGAAATATCTGCCATCCTTCTGCAGGTGAATTGTGAATTATCTGGGGCCTTAGGATGCCTCCCTTGAGTACTTTGGTTGCTTACACCTCCCTATAGAGTAGTCATGAATATTAAATGAGATGATGCAGTGACCAGCCCCTAGTAAGTTATTCTAATATCATAATTGTTTGTGAGAACAAAGAGAGATGAAAAAACAGGAGAGAGGTGCGACACATGTGTGGATCAAGTAGAGCTGGGTCTGCAGCTTCCTCACCTGCGAGGTGATGACAGTGAGCCTGGATGACAGTAGTGAGCTCTAATAGTATCTTTTTTTTTTTGAGTTGGAGTCTCACTCTGTCACCCAGACTGGAGTGCAGTTGCCGCTCCTGGCCACCACAGCCTGGACCTGCTGGGCTCCGGCGATCCTTCCACCTCAGCCTTCCGAGTAGCCGGAATTACAGGCGCGCGCTACCACGTTCAGCTGATTTTTTTGATTTATTGTAGAGATGAGGTCTCGCTGCCCAGGCGGGTCTCGAATCCGCGGGCTCAGGCAATCCACTCACCTCAGCCTCCCAAAGCGCGGGATTACAGGCTGAGCCATCGAGCCCGGCTTCTAGTAGTATCTTATAGACTGCATGAATGTGAAGGTGTAGCATTTCTATAGGTGTGTGCCCTACTTTAAACAAGGGCATAAGGGTGTACAATTCATATATAGTCATTCAATGATCAGCTTAATATTACAATGGGCAAGAACTGACTGAGAGAGATTGAAACACCATGGAACAAGTCTAGATGTGGTGATCAACTGACTTATCAAATCACAGATTACATTGTGCTTTTTTTTTTTTTTTTGAGTTGGGGTCCCAGGCTGGAGTACAGTGGGACCATCATGGCTCATTGTAACTTCTAGCTCCTGGGCTCAGGTGATCCTCCTGCCTCAGCCTCTTGAGTAACTAGGACTATAGACACATACCACTGCACCTGGATAATTTTTTTATTGGGGGGGGTGGTATTTTTGTATTTTGTATTTTTTGTAGATCTCACTATGTTGCCTAGGCTGGACATGAACTCCTGGACTCATGCGATCCTCCCAACTTGGTCTCTCAAAGTGCAGGAATTACAGGCATGAGTCACTACTCCTGGCCTTCTAAAAAATTATTATTTCAAACGGTTGCCAACATAAAACTTGGAAGATTTGTGTAAAAAATAAAAATTTCCAGCTTTTCTTGAGAACCTGAAGGACCTGGCATTGCTCAGCCTGCATTCTGGCAGGTCATCAACTGACTGCCCCTTGAGACAGAGTGTTATGGGTTGAGTTTTGTCTTTCTAAAATTCATTTCCCTGACCCCCAGAATCTTAGAACGGGGTGTGAAAGATAGGACCTTTAAAAAATTCATTAAGGTAAAATGAGTCGCATGGGTGGACCCTAATCCAAAATGACTGGTGTTGTTATAATAATAGGCGATTAGGACACACACACACACACACACACACACACACGGACAACCATGTGAAGGCACAGCAAGAAGATGGCCATCCGAGGTCTCAGAAGAAACTAAAACTGCCAGCACCTTGATGAGGATGGATGCCTAGCCTACAGGGTCATGAGAAGTACATGCTTGTTGTTTCAGCCCTGTCTGTGATATTGTTATGGTGGTCTAAGACACAGAGCCTGCATTCTTCAGTCTCCACAGTCCTTACCATCCCCCGATGCCATGAGTCCCATTCACATGCATAGTGTGCACAGCTCCTGTCAGTATATGAGTTTGCAACCCTTAATCTAGGGGTAAGAGTCATGATTGATTCTCTATGTGTTGTGCATTCTTATTTCAAAGCTTTGATGTTCATATCTCCTTTAATTCTACCCACAGTTCCAAGAAGCTGATACTGTCAACCTCCACTTGGTACAAAACATAACAGAGCTCAGAAAAGTGAAAAATCATTTTTCCCAGTTCACAGCTGGGGTGGACCTCAGGCCTGCTGACCCAGGGCTCAGAGCCCATGGCCCTCTATCATGGCCCTCTGCTAACAGAGGAGTGCCTAATAGGGCAGTGATGGGGTGTGCGTGCATATGTGTGTTGTAGACGTAAGCCGTATATAGAGGTGAACAAGTCCAGGGAAAGATTATGTGCTTGAAAAAATATTTGGCGACTGGGCTCGGTGGCTCAGCCTGTAATCCCAACACTTTGGGAGGCTGAGGGGAGTGGATTGCCTGAGCCTACAGGTTCGAGACCAACCCCGGGCAACTTGGCGAGACCTCGTCTCTACAATAAAATAAAATAAAAAATTAGCCAGGCGTGGTAGCACATGCCTGTAGTTCTGGCTACTTGGAAGGCTGAGGCGGAAGGATTATCAGAGCCCAGCAGGTCGATGCTAAGGTGGCTGTGAGTGTGCTACTGTACTCCAGCCTGGGCAACAGAGTGAAACTCTAATTCAAAAAATAGAAAGAAAGAAAGAAAGAAAGAAAGAAAGAAAAAAAGAAAGAGAAAAAGAAAGAGAAAGAAAAGAAAAATTATTTGGCATAGAATTTCCTTAAACAATAAACCGAGAATAGAATTTGGTGCACAGACATCTGATGTATGCAGGAGTTCATCTTATGGAGGCAAGGTCAGGTGGCAAGCCTTTGTCCTGGAAGAAGAGTGCGGGAGCTGTGAATGCGGAGAGGGACTCTGTTACCCCACAATGGACACCCGGGAGAAGGAAGCATCAGCAACTGAGACAACAGGAGAGAATGTCCAACCAGCAGGGCCAGGATGCGAGAAAGAGCAGGGAGGAGGGAAGAATGCGGGGCGTGCAGGGAAAAAAGGAACTTCTTGGGGAACCTGATGAATATGTCTGATGGAGACAGAGAAGCTTCAAAGAAGATCCCAGACTTGTGAAAAAATTCTCAACTCTTTCATACAAGACGCACTATGATAACATGGTAAGAACAAAGTAGTCCTATATATGCAGATATGTCAACCAGGCCAAGTTTTTTCACTGTTAAGTGAAAAAAGCAAATTGCACTGTGGAATGTAAAGTATGATTCTCTTTGAGTTAAAAAAAGACATAAATATATAGAGAAGTATATATGTGCACACACACACACACACACACACACACACACTTATATACGGGGGGAATTTCTGGAAGGACACAACATCTTGTTAAAAGGGCTACCTTCCAGAACTGGGAAGGAGTGTTAAAGGGGCTACCTTCCAGAACTGGGAAGGAGTGTGATGGCTTTGATTTTTCACTTTTCACCTTTTGTCTCAATTTCTTTTGATCATTACTTGTATAACAATTAAAACGGACTGAGGTGAGTCTCTACAATAAAATAAAAAAATTAGCCAGGCGTGTTGACACGTGCCTATAGTTCCAGCTACTTGGAAGGCTGAAGTGGAAGGATCGCTTGAGGCCAGCAGGTTCAAGGCTGCAGTGGCCATGAGCATGCCACTGCACTCCTGGGGACAGAGTGAGACGCCAACTAAAAAACAAAACAAAACAAAACAAAAAAAACCCTAAGCTAAATGCAATCCTACAGATTAAGGATTGGAAGGCAGGCAAGGGTGGTGTCTGTGCTAGGAGATGGGGAGAAATCAGACACTGGGGAAGAAACAAACTCTGGCTTGAACTTGCCCATCAGAGTGAAGGGTGGTGTGGAAGGTGTGCAGGGTCTGAGGGACTGGCAGCGGAAAGCAGGAGTCGTGGGGACAATAAATTTGAGGAGAATGGTGTGGACGGGAGGGCAGAAGAAAGGACACGGGAGGACAGATGTTCAACATATGAAAGCATCAGCCTGACTGACACACACTGCTACTGCTGCCAGTTCACCGCAGCGAGGACACCCGGGCTCTGAGACCGTCGGTCTAAGGAAGGAAGGGACCCTCGAAGGGGTCCAGGCATGCGGTTCTGTGGTCACAGAGCCGAGGAGGATGGCACGGAGGTTACGCAAAGAACTCCCGGTGTTAGGGGACAGACCCGGGCTGCGAGGCCACTGCCATCGTTCAGCTGAGAAATGAGGTCCTGGAATGGGGCAGCTGCAGCGGCGATGGAGAAATAACAGAGCTCTTAAGACAAGCCCTGGAGTCGGCAGTTTGGGGGACGAGGGAGAGCGAGGAGAGTTGTGAAGAAGGGGGTGTCTGCCCTTCCTCGCCTGTTGAGCTCAGTTGGCCGTTCATATAACAGTGATTAAAGACATGCTGTGAAGAGCAAATGAAATAACGCATTCTGTAAATGTTAGCCGGGATTGCCAGCTCGGGTATTCGACTCCGACTTACCAAGGTTCGAACCCCTCTACCACCAGTTACTGGCTGTGCAACCCTGAGCAAGTTATGGGTGTCTCTGCGCCCGGTTCCTCTTTTGTAGATGAGGCTAAGCCGTTGCAATGAAAACGAGAGAGCGGAAGTGCTGGAAGGGCTTGGCGCAAAGTAGGCGCTCAATAAACGGCAGATCTCCGGGTAAGCCACCGGGCACAGCGTGCGGCACGCAGCGAGCGCTCAGGAAATAGGAATTCAGGCTCTAGTTCATCGTCGAGAGCCAGGAATGCGGGGCTGCCCGGCCCGCAATAAGGGGGCGCTCGCAGCACCTCCTTCCGCGTCCGCCCCGCCCGCCCCCAACCCCGCGCGCACTTTCCCTCCCC
>NW_007253531.1:235173-256131 GCF_000164805.1 Carlito syrichta
CGCGCCGGCCCCAGGCATAGTTTTCCCATCCCGTCATGGGCGGGAGCGCCTTCCTCCCGGTCACGTGGGCTGGCCCGCAGCTCTTTCTCGCAGCTGTTGGCAGACGACCTCCAGCGCTGGTGACGGCGTGGGGGCGCCCGTGCGTCTCTGCAGGTGTGTAGAGTTTTTCAGGGTACCCGAAGACTTTGTGCACGGGAGTGATTGTTTCCCATGCGTTTGCGAGAGTGGCCATGCACTTGAGCGAGCATAAATCGTTCCTGCGTACCTGTTGAGTTGTGTGTGTGCACGCCTGCTTTAGTCCAAGCGTTCTTCAGGAAGGTGTATGCACACGGGCATGCGCATGCTCAAGATGGCAACTTGCTGTGTGACTGAAGTGCGTGCCAGTGCTAGAGGTGCACCGTAGTGGCAGTGATCTGTGTGTTGGGTGTGCATGCTTAAATGTGCTGGAGTGTGCAGTGGCTCCTTCTGTGTGTTGATTTGTATGCATGCCTCGGTGTGGATTTTGTCCAGATGTGAGTGTGCACACTCATAAGTGTGGACAAGTGTCCTGTGTCCCAGCTCTCATCTTTCTCCTCCCAGAAGGTGAGGCTTCACTGGCTTCACTAACTCCCTGGCCCAGCCTCACATCATTGAGACACTACTGAAAGGTCTTCACTCCCAGGACAGTCAGAGCCCTCCTGTTTGGGTAGCAAGCAGACACTGGAGGAAAGGAAACCCCTCCAAGGCCTGGTTTTGTCTTCTCCCTGTTCTTCTACTGCTGTCTTCCACTAGCTACTCATATTTTATTTGTTGCCGGAGCATCTGGTTAACAGCTGGCATGCAACACAAGGTTTATAGTCAGAATTTTAATACAGATGTGTATTCAAATTTTAAAGTTGGATTCACTACCCTGCACGGGTCAGTTAATCTCATAGATGGTGTTTCATTTTTCTGAAAAATGGAGAGAATAATACTTGTATTACTTGTGCAGTTTTTCCCCCCAAAGTTGACACACTCACCCATAAAGGTGTTTGATAAGCCACGGAACTATGTGGAGAATGATTACTAACATTATATCACTTTGGGAGGCCAAGGTGATAGATTGCTTGAGCCCAGGAGTTCAAGACCAGCCTAGGCAACACAGCATGACCTTGTCTCTACAAAAAAAATTAAAAAAAATTATCCGGGCATAGTGGCATGCACCTATAGCCCCAGCTACTCAGGAGGCTGAGGCGGGAGCATTGCCTGAGTCCGGGAGGTCAAAGCACTAGGCACTCTACTTGACACTCGGGTCATGGTGATGAACAAATCGGCACGGTCTCTGCTTCCATAGAACTTATGAGGAGACATATGCTAAACTAGCAATCAAATAAACATATAATTCAGGATTGTAGGTCGGGCGCTCGGGCTCATGCCTATAATTTCAGCATGTTGGGAGGCTGAGACAGGAGGGTCACTTGAGCCAGGAGTTGGAGACTAACCTGGGCAACACAGTGAGACCCTGTCTCTACAAAAAGTAAAAAATATTACTAAATGCCACTGCACTTAAGCCTGGGTGTCAGAATGAGATTTTGACTGAAAAAAACTACATAAAAGCCTCTGTTCATTGGTGCTGGGAATATAGAGGGAAGTCAAATAGGCTTGGTGCCTACCTGCAAGGAACTTGGAGTCTACTGGGGATGAGACAAGTAGTTATGAGTGAAATGAATGTTACAGAAGAGAAATACTTAAAGTCTAAAGTCAGGTGGCCAGGGGAAGACCCGGAAAGGTGAAGTTTCAGGTGCTCCCTAGGGATGACCGAGACTTGGCTGGGTGTAGGGCAACATGAATGATTGATGACATGCGAAGTAGAGATGCATGGACGACTGGAGAGAGGGTTTCACCCACCAAACCCTGGGTATGTTGGTCTGTTGTCAGGTATGGCAGGAATGGGAGAGGTGAGGAAACCCTTTTAGGAGGCCGTCCAGAGTCTAAAGGACTCAAGAGAGCCCCTCTCCTGGGGTAGAGTGGAAATCTGTGTGTTACCACGTGGCTTCACTGTGACAGAGGCTGAAGTCACTAGCATGCTCTTGTTGGTAAGGAGACGGCTCATGAAAAGCATAAGAAAAGGCCATGGCACCATCCTGGGCAGTGGGAAGCATTTGATAAGCGTTTGCAGACTGAGTGAACACGGGCAGATACTTTTCCAACTTTTGCAGGAGACTAGACCCTAGGTCTCCTGAAGCCTAGCACAGTCCTTGGGGCCTTGTCCAGAGGTCCTGGCAGTGGTGATGGCTTTATGTAGCAGTAATCCAAAATACATGCCGAATGGCAGTTCTGGGGGCTGCAGGGACTGCATCAAGCTAGATTGGGGCTTAGGACCTCCTCTCCCTAGCCTCTGTCTTTAATTCAGTCCACACACATTTCTTACCTGTTAGGAGTGTGGGGACAAGCAGATGAACTACCGAATGAGGACACAAATGACACTGAGGCCAAATGTGGCAAGTGCCATAGGAAAGATGCAAAGTGAATAAGGAAGGCTCTCCCCTCTGATTCACTTCATATCACATCCATTCTTCTTTTTTTTTTTTTTGAGTTGGAGTCTCATTCCGTCACCCAGGCTGGAGTGCAGTGGCACACTCACGACCACTCCAGCATTGACCTGCTGGGCTCCAGCGATCCTTCCACCTCAGCCTTCCATGCCCTACAGGTGTGTGCTACCGTGCCTGGCTAAGTTTTTGATTTATTGGAGAGACGAGGTCTCACCAAGTTGCCCGGGCTGGTCTCAAACCCGCAGGCTCAGGCAATTCACTCACCTTGGCCTCCCAAAGTGCTGGGATTACAGACTGAGCCACTGAGCCTGGCCACATTCATTCTTATCTAGAGAACATGCCTAGCATCGAGCTAGAAAAGACAACAGGCATTATGATACTGATGGTCACAGAGAGTCTACAATCCCGCAGGGGCAGCCATGAGCAGACGGGCTTGTTCCCCTTTTGTCCAAAACTTTCTTGGTGTGCCTTCCTGAACAACAGAGGTTAGAAAGCTAGAAACCCATCTGCTAGACTCCTTGCTGCCTGGATCCCATTATAATTTGGTGAAGCCAGTCCTGTGCACCTGTGCAAGACCTGAATTCAAAACTGAGTTAAGGAAAAAGAAGTCAAGTTAGATAGGGAGGAGGCAGCTGCCTGGGAGGAATCCATGTTGCTGGCTGCCTTGGAATGTGACTCTGGAGCCCTGGCAGTTGCTGTTCCCCAGATTGCACCCAAGGTGTCCTGTGGTCAGGGACTGGGCCAGGCACTCACCTCCTGTAGCAGAAGTAATGGTTCCCTTGAGGGGGCGGGGGTGGGGGTGGTCAGTCCTGCGACAGGTTCTGGGTTCATTCCTGCAAGCCCAGGCCAGAACTTGCTCTGCACTGACCCTGGTTTCACTTGATTCTTTTTATTAAGTCCACGTCTGCCTAGAACCCTGATTGACACATCATTTTATGAACGATTGGGGAAGAGAGGCATGTGGGGCAGAATAAGCCAGGAGGAAACTGAGAGGACTGCCTTCTTCCTCTTCCCATCCACCTCCTATGCTCAACTTTTTTCAATCCTAGCGTCAACCTTCAAATTAGTTGATCAACTGATTACATATTAAACAAGATGATTCACTAAGCACTCTGCTTGACACTCGGGTCATGGTGATGAACAAATCAGCAAGGTCTCTGCTTCCAGAGAGCTTATGAAGAGACACATGTTAAACTAGCAATCAAGTAAATTTATAATTCAGGATTGCAGGCCGGGCACTGGGGTTCATACCTATAATCTCAGAATGTTGGGAGCCTGAGGAGGGAGGGTCACTTAAGGCCAGGAGTTCGAGACCAGCCTGGGCAACATACTGAGATCCTGTCTCTACAAAAGGTAAAAAATGTTAGCCAGGGATGATGGCACACACCTGTATTACCAGCCACTTGGGCTGAGACAGGAGCATCACTTGAACCCAGGAGTTTGAGGCTGCAGTGAGCTATGATTGTGACACTGTACTCCAGCCTGGGTGACAGAGCAAGACTCTATCTCTAAAACAAAAAACAAACAAAATACCCCAAAATTGTGTTAACAGTTATAAATAAAAGGAAGAGGAAACTATGAGAGAGAATAGCGGTATAGCATCTGTTAGGTAGCCTATTTTGATTGGGAAATCTGAACGATCTTTTCAGTAGGTGACATTTAACTGCCTCCCAAAGGATAACAAAGGGCTAGCCAGGGAAAGGTGGCAAGGGAGGAGTGAGGAGAGGGCCAGGAAGAAGGAGTAGAGTATGAAAAATTATATTTGCCTTTCTAAACACCTTTACTATTTTATTAAGATGTGGGGTACAATTCAGGGTTAGATATAAACATGGTCATTGTGTAGGTATGCTCCCTGTGTAATAGAGTATAACGCCTACATTCCTCAGCCTTTCTTGTTGTAGGGGCTGTCCTGTGCATTGTAGGATTTTTAGCAGATTCTGTGGCCTCTACCCGCTAGATCCTACCAATTGGTAGCAGCTCCCCCACTCAATCCCAGTTGAGACAACCAAAATGTCCCCAGACACTGCCATTGTTCCCAGAGTGGCAAAATTGCCCTCAGTTACGAACCACTGTCCTATGTGTAGCCCAACTTTGGTCAGGGTGGTTTCCTTGCTGACTCCTGGATGCACGTTTGATGTTTGTGTTTCTGCACCTGCACATACGAGGTTCCCTCTACTTCGTACCTGTTCTTCTGCCTCTCTACAAAGCCTTGTCCATATGTCTACTAGAAACTCATGGATTTTTCCGCTGGGTAACTGTGTTTGGATGTCTCACATGTGTTTGGGGTGGTAGGAGAGAGGTCTAGCCTAGTGCTCAGCCTGCCTCCTGGCTGCAAGGTAGGATGTGTGGACTGTGGACTCTCGCTTTCTGCCCAGTTGAGACTAAGGGGTGGACATGAGGCCCAAGGGAGCCAGCCAGAGTCTTTCCATGTGGTCTCTGTGAGACGGTACTGCTTCCCTCTTGAACTGTGCAGATGTAGTCCTGGGCTGCCACCTGTCATCTTGGAGACCGTGTGCTTATGGCAGGAGACAATGGCATCAATATGCAACAGTAGCAGATTCAAGAAGGGAAAGGTGGAGTGAGTGCTATGACTGCATTATTAAAGCCCTTTTCCCCCAGATACTTGTGCTAAAACTGTTGCATTCTCATATTCTTTCTCCCTCTTTCTTAAGCTAGCTTGAATTGTTTAAGTCCTAGTGCAATAGCCTTAAATACCTAACTCAAATCTTTCCTTTTTCATGAAGTCCTCTAAACACAAAACAGTACAAACAAAAAAAATTTTTTTTTTTTGAGTTGGAGTCTCACTCTGTCACCCAGACTGGAGTGCAGTGGCTGCTCCCAGCCACCGCAGCCTAGACCTGCTGGGCTCCAGTGATCCTTCCACCTCAGCCTTCCAAGTAAAAAAAAATAAATTCTTTATTTGCGTTGCCAGTTGGTGGTTTGCTGGATCCCAGCAGCCAGTTCTGTGCATCTCTTCCCACCTCTGAGTTTAGAAATGTTATGTTGGTATTCTGGAATCATCACAGTGGGTGTAGATGCTACACAGTAGGGCTCTCTTCCCTCTGTCCCAGCACATCACTGTCTAAACCCCTTCTCAATCGTATCCCCCCCCCACTTAGATAGTAACATCTCTGATTTGTGACATCTCGTGTGGGAGGACAAGTACACCCTTGGCTCTACCTGAATTTTCAGAATCTTAAAGGAGGAAAGGTCCTGAGAAATAATTTGGCCCATGGTCTTCATGTCACAAATGAAGACAAAGAGAGACCCAGAGACCTTCAGTGACTCAATAGTTGTGGAGCCAAGTTGAAGTCTTACACATATTATTAAAATATAGGCTTTTTTTTTTTGGTTGCCATTTTTCAACCCTTTCCTTTCTCCAGTTCGCATGCAAAAGAATGTTTAAAAACTATTGTTGAATCATTCCAAACAGCTGATGGCCAAGACTCAAGTTGTCAGATGCTTACTTTCAATGAGGGGCTTTGGGGCTGTGAAGTTCTCCAGAATGAGATCATTCCAGATGAGGTCTCATTAATGTGGCAGTACTGGGGAGACAGCTGTTCATAGACAGGACATACTGTCATTCCAAAGACTTCTACACCCTCAAGGCTGGGGAAGTGTATTTGTTTTTGTAATGTCATATGAGGGAAAAGAACAAAATAGCCTCAGGTGAAAAGACCATGATATTGACATGAATGTTGGTTGCTCTGTGTATTGTATCAATTAGAATGAAACAAGTTCAACCCCCTGTAAAGCTTGCAGATTATAAAAAATAAAAATATACAATTTATTTTTTGACATAGCAGTTCTGTTTCTAGAAACTTCTTTTGGAAGTGTGGATATGGATATTCATTGCAACCTTGTTTAAACTAATAAAACTCCAGAAACCATCTAAATGTCCAGTAATAGAGTACTGATTAAATGAACCAGAATACATACATACAGGCAGAACTCTGTACTGTATGGAGTTATCTCCAAGATACATTGTTCAGTGAGAAAAACAAGGAGTAGAACAGTGTGTATGGTTTGCTACCACTCAAGGTTTTTTTTTTTTTTTTTTAATGTGAGGAAAACATACAAACACACATGGGTATAAGAACATAATCTATTTCTGGAAAGATACATAACATAAAGTTGTCTCTGCAAAGCCGGGTTCGGTGGCTCAGCCTGTAATCCCATACTTTGGGAGGCTGAGATGAGTGGATTGCCTGAGCCCGCAGGTTCGAGACCCGCCTGGGCAACTTGGCGAGACCTCATCTCCACAACAACAACAAAATTAGCTGGGCGTGGTAGTGCGCGCCTGTAGTTCCAGCTACTTGGAAGGCTGAGGCGGAAGGATGGCCAGAGCCCAGCAGGTCGAGGCTGCAGTGGCCAGGAGCGGCCACTGCACTCCAGTCTGGGTGACAGAGTGAGACTCCAACTCAAAAAAAAAAAAAAAGTTGTCTCTGCAGAGAAGAGGAAAACAGTGGTGAGAGGAAGACTTGTTATTCACTGTGCATCTTTTGAAACAATCTGATTTTTAAAACCATGAGGATATGTTACTTATTCAACACCTCTACTGCCAATAAAATAAAAAATAAAGTATATGCTATGTTGTAGTTTTTGGAGAGTGTTCCTTTGCTCTTATGAATGAACTGGATCTAGAGACGTGGCAGCGAGTTTGAACAGTTAATAACAGTAATCCCTCTGTAACTATATACTTTCTTTTCAAAAGACATTTACAATAGCAGTTTGCTCCATCTTCCAAATGACCAATACCACCGCCATGAAACAGCTGAAGGTGAGGCCCAGAGGCAGGGCATCTTCCCAAAGTTACACACTGAGCAAGAGGCAGAGTTGGGATAATTGAAATCCTGACACCCAGTCATAGTTCCTTCTACTAGATGATATTTAGCTGGGCAGAGAGTTTCAACAGGCAGAGTAGTTTTCATGGAAAGGAAAAGAAGAACCAGAGAGTTCTGAGAGGCTCTTATTGCCTACAGTTCTAGGAAAGTTAAAGACCTGAGACAGCTAGAGTCTCAGTGCATATGAATCAGACCAAAATAGATACCACTTCCATTCAACAAGAATTGACCAAGAAAAGTTCTAACAAGTTTCCAGATGTAACTTAAATGGCCACAGCTAGAAAGACTTCATTTTGGGATCTTGATGAGGTTTCTCAATTCAATGTGTAGATAAGAAATGACAAACATTTGATTTGAGAAAATGCCCTGCTGTGAAGGTCTAGAGGCTTTTGCTTTGTTGAATCAAGATCTGAGAACCTAGCCTATGAATGGGTCTAGCAACATTTTGCCAGCATGACTTTGGGAGGGAATATAAGCAATGAAAAATCCAACTTTACCTTTAGGCTGGGGAAAAAGTAGACATCCCAGATTAAAGAAATGAGACATAATTAAACACCATAAATGAGATTTAGCTAGTGGCTGAAAAGAAATATTTTATCTGTTAGCTGTTTTGAAGTAGGAGACTAATTTCTCTAAATCTTGCATTTTCCTTTCAGTAACACTCAGATCTTCCTAGGCCAGGCATGGTGGCTCATGCCTATAATCCCAGAGATTTGGGAAGCTGAGGTGGGAGGATCACTTGAGGCCAGGAGCTAGAGATCAGCCTGGACAACATAGTGAGACTTCGTCTATACAAACAAAGCAAAACAAAACTCAGAAGACACTTAGCTTTATGTGCCTCTTTCACTTAATTTATACCCAGTAAATTCAACTTGTTTTATCCACAGTAAGTTAAAAATCTTAACGCATACAAGAGTATGTCTAATGTGCTACCACTTGTGAGGAAAAAAAGGCTACAACAGCAGCTTGTTCCCATCTTCTCACACATATGTGTGCACACACACGTTTAGCTTAACCATCTCTTTAAAGATGCATAAGCTGGTAACATGATTCTCTGGGGAGAATCATGGAGCTGGGGGATGGAATGGGAGTCAAAGCTTTCACTGTGCGGTTGCAGCTTAGCATATACATGCATGTATTACATATTAACAACAAAACACATTCCCAAAAAAAGCTACAGGGAAAAACATACCTTTATGATCTAGAGATTTGGTGGCTATTCTGTCATCCAAGTAAGCAAATTTAGCATTACCAAGGGTGTAAACATCTGACATTATGTACCCACTAATATGATACTATCCTGAATCTATCAAGTCTTCAGACCTAATCTCTGATTTGCAGAAAAAACACAGCATAGAGGAATTAGTTACAGCATACAAAAAAACCCAAGCAATTCAGTGAGTGGGACGTTCTTCAAAATGTTACTATCATGGAAAAAAATTAAAAGATGGTTCAAAATCAGGAAAAACAAGATATTTCGGGACAACTGGAGGAACTTGGAATATGATCTGAGTATTAGGCAATATTAAGAACTTATTGCTAATTTTCTTAGGTGTGAATAGTTTTGTGGTTATATAGGATAATGTCCTATTTTTAGGAGATGCATGCTGAAGTATGTAGGGGTGAAGAGACACAATGTTGGGAACTCATTTTAAAATGACTCAGAAAACACATACAAGCTGCACCTAGTGGCTCAAGTCTATAATCTCAGCACTTTGGGAGGTCCAGGGAGGAGACAGCTTTGAGCACAGGAGTTCAAGATCAGACTGGGCAAAATTGCAAGACCTCATCTCTACAAAAAGTAAAAAAAAAAAAATTAGCTGGGCATTGTGGTGAGTACCTGTAATCCCAATTACTTGTGAGTCTGAGGTGGAAGAATCTTCTGAGCCCAGGAGGTCAAGGTGACCTGTGATCATGCCACCACGCTCAGTCTGGGCGACAGAGACCCCAACTCAAAAAAATAAATACAAAGAAAACAC
This sequence comes from Carlito syrichta, assembly GCF_000164805.1. Lineage (NCBI taxonomy): Eukaryota > Metazoa > Chordata > Mammalia > Primates > Tarsiidae > Carlito > Carlito syrichta. The sequence goes on from NW_007253531.1 coordinate 244,507, forward strand.
ACACAACACACATGCACTTTCTCTGTCTGTCTCTCTCTCTCTCTCTCTCTCTCTCCCCCCATCTCTCTCAAACTATAGTCTCTCAGCTTCAAACTTGGCTATGTGATGCTGCAGGGATTTTGCAAATCACATTTATCCTTTGACAGCTGCCCTTCCATTAGTCTGCAAATAGGGGACACCAGAAGAAGACTGGAAGTCTAGAAGTGTGGCAAGGAACTTGGTGCTTTCTGTTTTGCTCCTGTTACTGTGAGCATCACTAAGCAACAGTTCCTCATCCTGGCAATGACAATTATTTCCCATAGAAGCAGCTGGTTCAAGTTTACATTTTTTCCACAATCCCAGAACCAGCCTTATTATGATTTTTCAGACAACCAGTATCAGTTGGCAGATGCCCTCCTGTCCTGGCTCCATGGGGCCCTCCATCAAGACTTCTGCATCTTTTTTTTTAGATGAGAAAATATTGTTTATTTAGAAAGTAAATTAGATAGAGAAAGAGCTGATTCACTTCCCCTAAGTAGGGGAGGGGGCCAAAGCCAGGAAACATGGCAACAGCCACAGCTCAAAGAGCACATGGTCACACCAGAGTCTAGCACGGCATTGGCAGTGATGTTCTGGCAACACGGCATTGCCAGTGATGTTCTGGCAATGACTAAAGCTTCTGCATCTTAATAATCTCCATGTTCTCCCAACTGTAGCTATAGTAGCTGCCTTGTGCATTTACTACAGTATTCCTTTTGCCCTTCCAGTTCTTCAATACCCGATTAACACTTCATTTTATCAAATCTTCTCTGTGAAAGTAACTAGTGTAGTTTGTGTCTCCTGACTGAACCCTGAATAATTCAGAAATTGGTAATCAAAAGTCCCTGGAAAGAGACCCTCAAAGTTGGAGTTTTTAAGGCTGTAGGTTTGTCTTTAGACTCGAAAGCAACGTTGAGCTCCTTATCAAGGAAATAGGATGCTGGTAATCTGTGGTAAGGAGTGGCACCCTGCAGCAGGTCCCTTGGGGGCCCAAGTGGCTGCTGGGAATAATAACTCTAAGGCCTGGGAGGGAGAAGCCTTCTTCTGAGTGTACTGGAGTGCTTACAGAAAGAAGTCACCACTCAGCTCTTTTATTTACTTAGAGATGAGGTCTTGCTATGTAGTCCATGCTGGTCTCAAACTCCTGAGCTCAGGCAATCCTCCCACCTTGGCCTCCCAAAGTGAAAGAATTACAGGTGTGAGCCACCATGCCCAGCTACACTCAAATCTTTTAAATCTTAGCTCAAGTCCTGGTCAGAGAACTAGAGAGCACCTACGGCAGTCCTAAAAGTCTTAAGGCCTTCACGTTCCTTGAAGGAACGTGTTGCTTAGCCTTCCTTTCCTTGAAGATCCTGTAATAATCTCACCAAAGGCAGGTGCCCTTTAAGGAGATGTCAATGTTCTTCAAGACATATCCCAACTACTTTTTGTTGTCACTAAACCCATAACTAGGGTCAAACCCAGCATATTGCAAAGGAATAGTACAAAGTCTAATCCTGAAGGAAAGATTTTATAATCCAAAAGAATTGCAGGATTTTTTCTAATTTATAGAGGCAGAAATCCAGTGAATATGTGTGAAAATGGAATTTGTTAGACCAAAGAAGGCAGAATATAACAGGTTAAATCTACTGATATGAGTGTACTTATCAGAGATTCTAGATTTGTTACTTTACTTACTTGGATGACAGAAACTTGGACTAAGCAGTGACCTACATGTAATCAGTTTGAGATCCCAGAACTTCCTGGCATAATGTTGAGGAAGGAATCCAAAGACTTAGTCTTAGTGATCAGGCAAATACCCTTTTTTCCCCCCTCTAAACCAAATTGCAATGACCACCAGAATCAGTTTGTTCTTACCTGGCAGAGACAAGACACCACCTTCATAGACTTGCCTAAGGGCTATGTTAACTTACTAACTACCATAACATAGTCTGCAGAGATCTTGATTGTCTTGATATTTCAGAGTTACTGATGACATTGTGCAGAATGGATCTGATAAGAAGGTAGCAGCAAGTACTTCATATGTCTCAGTAAAATGCATGTGAGTCACAGAATGAGAAGTAAACATCACAAAAATTCAGGGGCTCATGACCTCGGTGAAAGGTCTGAGGTGCTGATGGTCTGGTGCATGTTGCAATGTTCCCTTCAAGGTGAAAGACAAGTTGCTGTACTTTACATTACCTACCACTACAGCAGAGGCACCATGCTTGATGGGCCTTTTTGTCTTTTGAAGGCGACAAAGATCACTTTTTTTTTTTTTTTTTTGAGTTGGAGTCTCACTCTGTTGCCCAGACTGGAGTGCAGTGGCCACTCCCGGCCACCGCAGCCTTGACCTGCTGGGCTCCAGCGATCCTTCCGCCTCAGCCTTCCAAGTAGCTGGAACTACAGGCGTGCACTACCACGCCCGGCTAACTTTTGATTTATTATAGAGAAGAGGTCTCGCCAAGTTGCCCAAGCAGGTCTCAAACCCGTGGGCCCAGGCAATCCACTCACCTCAGCCTCCCAAAGGCGCAGGATTACAGACTGAGCCACCGAGCCCGGCACAAATAGCACATTTGAGTGGTGTTGCCCTGACCCATTTACCAAGCAACCCATAAGGCTGCCAGTTTTGAGTGGAGACCAGAGCCCAAAAACACTCTGGAGCAAGTCCAGGCTACTCTGCCACTTGGAGCTCAAACAGCAGATCCAGTGATATTTGAAATGGGGGCAAGTAGGGATTCTTTATGAAGCCTCTGGCAAATGCCAACAGGTGAACTAAAGCACTGACCTCTAGGGTTTTGGAGAAAATCCATACCCTCTTCTGTAGATAAAGATTTTCTTTTTGAGAAATAGCTCCTGGTTTGCTACTAGGCCCTGTTAGGGCTGGGCACTAGCCACAGGACTGGGTGCTTTTGATCCAGCAACCCAAACACTGGAGTGTGTAATCTATCCTCAAGTGGAAATGATACAGAAGAGACAAAGACTCAGCAGAGTTAGAAGGCACAAGCAAGTGGCCTGCGTGGTTGGCTTAACTCCTTTGACACCTATTGCTGTCCCAAGTCTTCTGTTTTCTCAGACTTCGACTGCATGAGGAGTTCCTTATGACCAGATGACTAAGAGAAAGAAACTTAGACCTGGTTTACAGTTTACTCTGATCAATATGCTAGTACAAAGCCTGTTGCGGCATTACAACCTTAATCTCAGGTATGTTTCTGAAAGATACTAGTGTAGGGAAATGTTCATTGGGAGAGCTCTGAGCAGTACATATGGTTTTCTACTGTCTGAACTAAGAAATATCCAGTAGTATGGATCTAAACTGCAGTGGTCAAGGGCAGTTATTAATGGTTTGATGGATGTTCAGAGACTTGGAAAGAACATATTTAGAAGATAAGTGACAAGAAGAACTGGGGAGAGGTATGTGACTGGGTCTCTCAGAATAGGCAGAGAATTAAACAGAATTGTGCTCCATGTGACCACTCACCCAAGGACATCATGCAGCCATGAGAATGCACTTTGCAGGTGTCAACTTCAGGGAATGTAATTACCCAAGGGCCCCGGCTGCTGCATTCTGAAATTCACCACTGCACTTGTGCCAGTTTGTGCTTCCCAGGTGCTGCCCCCAGCAAATATCTGAGCATGGCAGGAATACTTGCCTATTCTGGGATATATGGGTCTCCTGTGACAGATGACTTTGGTTTGAGACCTTCCTGACTGCCTGCTGAACCTACACCAACAAAGATATCCACCCACTGTAGAGGAGGCTCTCAATAATCAGTAAGACAAGGTGATGCACTGTTCATATAGACCAACAAAACAGATGAGAGAACCCAGAAATAAAGACCAACAAAACAGATGAGAGAACCCAGAAATAAGCTGGGTTGTAGCCAACTCATTTTCAACAAAGTCACCAAGAACAAGCATTTGGGAAAAGGCAATCTCTCTAATAAATGGTGCTGGGAAACCTGAACATCCACATGCAAAAGAAACTAGATCCCTTTCACCACATAAAAAAGTCAACTTGAAATGGATTAAAGACTTAAATGTAAGACCTAGAACTATGAAACTACTAAAATAAAACACTGGGGAAATGCTACAGGATGTTGGTCTTACCCAAAGTTTTCTGGGTAAGATCTCAAAAGGACAGTTGAGAAAAGAAAAAATAGACAAATGGGATTATATCAAGCTAAATCGCTTCTGCACAGCAAAGGAAACAGTCAAGAGTGAAGGGATAACCTACAGAGCAGGCGAAATACCTGCAAACTACCCATCTGATAAGAGGTTAATATATATGAATATATAAATAACTCAAACAACACAATAGCAAAAATCACATAACTCAACTTAAAAACTGGCAAAAGACCTAGGCATTTCTCAAATGAAGACATGCAAATAGCCAACAGGTATGTTAAAAAGTGCTCAACATCACTAATACCAGGAAAATGCAAATCAAAGCCACATGAGATATTGATTGACAGATCTCAATTAAAGTGGCTATTATCAAAAAAAGAAAAAACAACGTTCTTTTCAATCTCATAATTAAAAGAAATTTTTAATTGGGAAAAAGTACATATTCTGGATATGGCTTTGCCTTTAGTACTTCTGCCAGTCTCACTAATTGTCATGGTATTCTCCACCACATTGCTTATCAAGGATTAGCAAAGGAGTGCACATTAGTCTGCTTGGGCTGCCATAACAAAATGCCATACATTGTGGCTTAAACAACAGAAATGTATTCCTTACAGTTCTGGAGGCTGTAAGTTCAATACCAAGGAACTGACAAAGTAGGTTTCATACTGAGGCCTCTTCTCTTGACTTATAGGTGGCTGCCATTTTGCACAAACCTCTTTGTAGGGAGTGGGAGGGAGAGGAGCAGAAGGGTAGAGAGGGAGGGGGAGGGGGAGAGGGAGCACCAGAGAGTGCACACACTCCCTGGTGTCTGTTCTTATAAGAGCACTAATCCCATGGGACCAGCCTGCCCTTATGACTTCATTTAATCCCAACAACCTCCCAAAGGCTCCATCTCCAACTACTATCACATTGCTTGGGGGTTAGGATTCAACATATGAATTTGGGGGGACACAAACATTCAGTCAATAACAGAGTACGGCAACATACTAAAGCCCATGGAATTTATTGGTTTTGCTGTATACTTCATCATCAGAAGGAGCTGGTCTGTTAGAATGATGGGATGATCTATTTAAGACTCAGTTACTTGTAACTGAGAGAAAATGTTCTGAAGGGATGAGGCATTTGCTTTTTACAGGATGCAGTATGTGCTTGGAATTGGTCACAACACATACAGTTCCCCCCTGCACAGGTCAAAATAGGGGTTCAGGAATCAGTAAGTGAGAGTGGCTCATCTTTTTTCTTTTTTCAATTTTAAGAGATGAAGTCCTACTCTGTTACCCATGCTGGAGTGCAGTGGCATAACTCACTGCAACCTTGAGCTCCTGGGCTCAAGTGATCCTCTTGCCTCAGCCTCCAAGTAGCTATGACTACAGGCACATGGCACCACTCCAGGCTAAGTGGCTCATCCTACTACTGCATCTAACAACCCACTCACAGAATTTTTGCTTCCTTTTGTTGCAACTGTGAGCTCTGTTAAAGTCTGATTTCCACAGGAAGGAATGCTACCATCTTGGTCTTACTGAATTGGAAGTTGAGACTGCTACTGGTCATCTTGGGCTTGTGCTGTGAGGGTTACTTCTAGTGGGCCTGAAATTAGCCCAAGCTGTTTGTCCAGTACCAAGTCTTGGTCAAGGAATAATATGTTCTAATAACATTGGGAGTTTTGGGTGGTATGTTTTGTCCACATTGCTTATTCTAATAGTGAGAGTATTTATAGCTCTCCTCCCGCACTCCACCACTTTGGACACAAAAACTGGTTGCTGGGGCTGGTTATGTGGGAATAAGCCTGTGTGACCAGCAAGGTATAAGAAATCCCAGCTGAGACTCCCGTTTTGGGTCCTCTGATTCTGAGGTCTTTTATGCTGTCATTGATGGTTCCTGATCTGAGGGACCCTACACTCTGTACAGAAAGTTCCCAACATATAAACGAGTTTCCTTCAGAGAATGTGTTTGTAAGTCCAATTTGTTTTAAATCTTTCAACTCTGCCACCATTAGCGCTGGCCTCCTCATGCCACTGAACCCACAGGATAAGAAGAGGGACACTTTACTGGCTAGAGTGATTGATTAATTGCCAAGAAGAAACACGGTTGCTACTAAACAATGGGAGAAAGATTATGTGTGGGACCAGGGGATGCTTTGAGGCTATCTCTGAGAGTTTCCATGTCTAATGGCAAATGTCGATTAGAAGCAAATCTTCTCCAATCTGGATGCCATTTCTTTTTCTTGTCTAGTTTCCTTGGCTAGAACCTCCAAGTACAATGTTCGATCCAAGTGGTAAGAGTGGTATTCTTTTTTCCTGCTTTTATGGAGAAAGTTTTAATATGTTAGTTGTGGGCTTTTCATAAATGGTCAAGTTGAGGAAGTTTCCTTCTACTTTAACTGTTCTTTCCATAAAGGGACACTGGATTTTTGCCAGGCACTTCTGTGTCAACAGAATACCTAAATGAGACTGCTACTAAATTTGATCATGTGGGTTTCTTTTATTCTATTAGTTTGATGTATTACAGATTGACTTTTATGTTGAATCAAACTTGTATTTTTGGGATAAATCACACTTGGACATGGTATATAATCTTTTAAATATATTGCTGGATTTGGTTTGCTGGTATTGAGAATTTTTATGAGCATATTAATAAGGAATATTGGTCTGTAGTTTTTTGTGTGTGATATTTGTCTGGTTTGGTATCACAGAATGAGTTAAGTGTTCCTCCCTCTTCAATGTTTTGGAAGAGTTCATGAAGATTTGGTGGCCTTCAAACATTTGATAAAACTTACCAGATGGCAGTGAAGCCATCTGGTCCTGAGCTTTACTGATTACAGGGCTTTTTTTGGCTTACTGACTCAATTTCTTGTTATAGATCTATTCAGATTTTTTATTTCTTCTTGAGTCAGTTTTGGGAGTTTGAGCCTTTCTAGGAATGTTTCCCTTTCATCTAGGTTATCTAATTTGTTGGCATACAACTGTTCATATTTCCCTATAAAGCATTTTTGTTTCTGTAAGATTGGTAGCAATATTCCTCCTTTCATCCCTGATTTTGAGTCTTTTTTTCCTAGGTCAATCTAGCTTGAGGTTTTGTCAATTTTGTTGATTTTTTTTTAAAGGACCAACTCTTGGTTTCAACAATTTTTTCTTTACTGTTTCTCTATTTATTTCCACCCTAATTTTTATTATTTTCTTTCTTCTGCTTGCTTTGGGTTTAGTTTGCTCTCATTTTTCTTGTTAACGTGACTGAGATTTTCCTTCTTTTCAATGTAAGCATTTACAACTATACCTTTCCCTTTGAGTACTGTCTTTGCACTACTTTGGATAAATTCCATGTTTTGGTATGTAGTGTTTTTGTTTTCACACTGACCACAAAGTACTTTCTAACTTTCCTTTTGGTTTATTCTTTGACCTACTGGTTATTTAGGAGTGGTTTGTTGTTTTTATGCAAGGATTGTTACTGGTATTTAACATCACAGTTTACATTTTAGGCAACAGAATACGTGCTGAAACTGCTGCTAAATTTGAATAGTGAGTAGAAACTTTGTGTCTCCTCATTATGGAGAAAGGGGAGGGCATCTCTGTTTATACAGAAGATAGTTACATTTTAACAGAACAAAGGTAAACATAGTAAAGAACTCCAAAAATGTACAAAAGGGTATAAATTGATGTTGAGTAGCCAAAGGGGTGGAAAGTGCTGGTTATTATGCTAATACCTTTCAGCCACAAACCTATTCATACTTTCTACACTCTACTTGGTGGTGCTAGGGATGGAACCCCCACAAAATACATTTATCACCTAGAGTTCTGTTAGGCGCTTCACACTGGCAGTGAATTAATTCTAGAAGCAGCAGCTTAAGTTTTCAGGGATTCCCCCTCACTTCCAAATCAGCCTCATCATGCCCTCTCAGAGATGATGGCAACACCAGCAGGCTGGTACTTGTTCCTGATATTTTTGCACTCCTAAGACAGTATCAGTCATGCAGGGACCCCTCTTCTGACAAATGAGTCTCATTTCCAAGGAACCCCTCTCATCCAAAATTCAAGTTTTAATAATCCCAGCCTCCTTTCTTGTTCACCCAGGCCCATGATGCTAGCTGCATCCTGCATTTACTTACCTCTGTGGCACCTTTCACCTTCCCACTTCTCTAATATCTGGCTAGTGATTCTTTAACATACATTCCATTTGTTTAAAAACTTGTATGATTTGTTTCCTTACTGGATCCTGTTTGATACTTGGACAAGTATACATTTATATAGACAGGTAACTACAGCAAAATACTAACAATTTTTTAATTTAGAAAAGAGGTATATGAGTGGTCATTGTATTACTCTTCCAACTTTTTGGCTTGTTTAAAATCTTTAATAATAAAACACTGGGTATAAATAAAGGTCTCCTGAAAATTTGAATAGGGCTTTTGTTAGTGAATGGAAATGATAAAAAGGTATTATGATTGCTTCACAAATCAAGCTGATGTCATAAAACAAAACCAAGAAAAACCTCCAAACAAACAAAACTAGTTTTCTCTCTATATGTAATAGAAGTTTTTTATACTGATTTCAGTGCCACCAAAATTAAGCAAATAAACACAGCCTCTGTGGTGGAAAAAAATGGAAAAGGTTCTATAGGGAAAACCTGTCCGACTGTTCCTTAAAAGGGAGAAAACTGAGGCCCAGGACTGGTGAGAGCTTTCCAAAATCATATAATAAAATTAATGGAGTAAAAAGCTTTTCCATTACTCATTGATAAGATTGGAAACCAAGTATATGAGGTAAGTTTCTTGGTTGTGAGAGGAAACATACAAGCTTAAGCAAAAAAGGGAAAGTGTTAAAAGCTCATGTAACTGAAAGGAAGAAAGTATGACTGCATTTAAGGACTGAAGCAATGTCATCAACAATCTCCTTCCTTTTCTGGATTCTCTGTTGGCTTAATCCTCTGGCAACTTCTCTGTATATGGTAGCAAAAGTGACCATTGGAAGACCAGACATATACTGATAGTTTAGCATGTATAGCACCTTTCCTATTAATTCCAGAAAAAGTATCAGAGCTAACTCTATAATTAGCCAGGATGGGGCAATATAGACTGACAGTGGGGGAAGGACAGTTCCTCAAAGAAAAATCAAAGTGCTATTATTAAAAGAAGTGAATTAATGGTGAGCAGATCAAAAAACAAGATAATCAGATCTCTTGACTCCTATATGCTGAGAGCTACAGAGTTTACACAGCTAGTAAGTAGCTGAGCCAGGACTCAATCCGTTTCTGAATTAGACTAAGATTTGTAGCAAATTTATAAAAAAGGAAAGTAACCTTAGGTCTCTCTTCATTCTCAGAAGATAAAGAGGCTGGGCATGGTGGCTCATGCCTGTAATAGTGCCATTTTGGGAAGATGAGGCGGGAAAAATGCTTGAGCCCAGGAGTTTGAGATCAGCCTAGGCAACATAGTGAGACTTCATCTGTACAAAAAAATAAAAACAACTAGCTGGGTATGGTGGTGCACACCTGTAGTCCCAGCTACTTAGCAGGCTGAGGCAGAAGGATCACCTGAGCCCATGAGGTAAACGCTGAGGTGAGCTATGATGGTGCCACTGCTCTCTAGCCTGGGAGATAGAGTGAGAGATCTCAACTTAAAATAAATAAAGTACAAAATACAATAAATTAGACAACCTTATGCTGCCCTTCAAATTAGGGCAGACTCAAAAAGTCTGTCTTTTCTAGATAGTAAAACTAAGCTTACTTTATTTTGGTGAAACTTGCTAAAAAGATCCTATACTACAAATACCCACAGCAATTTTTAAAAACGGACATAATTCAAGCATCATAAAGTTCACCTTTTTTTTTTTTTTTTTTTGAGTTGGAGTCTCACTCTGTCACCCAGACTGGAGTGCAATGGCCACTCTCGGCCACCTGCTGGGCTCCGGGGATCCTTCCGCCTCAGCCTTCCAAGTAGCTGGAACTATAGACGTGCACTACCATGCCCGGCTAATTTTTGATTTATTGTAGAGATGAGGTCTTGCCAAATTGCCCAGGCGGGTCTCGAACCCTCGGCCTCCCAAAGTGCTGGGATTACAGGCTGAGCCACCGAGCCCGGCCAAATTTCACCCTTTGAATGTGTATTTCTATTTTGTTTTGATTCTCATTGATGTCTTAAAATGCTGACCTATTCTTTGACTTCAAGCATCTTTTGGTGGCTTAGAAAAGCAGCCAAGATGTCAAAAATCCATGCTCAAGTCAGTTTCGTAGAAAAACTCACTTATATCTTCTTTTTCCCACCCTTGTTTCCCAGTGATTTCTTGCAGTCTGGAGGTAACTGGCTCCACCTGCGTTCTGTTGTCAGCAAGCAGAAGCTCAGGTGAAGCATTTTAAATCTGAGTCACTAATACCTTTACCAAAGGTATTTACAATCAGATATTTACAATCAGATATTTGGCAAAATCTGTAAAGACAGTTTGCTTTCACCCAAACCTGCACAGAGAGTGACACCTGCTGGTCATAGAGATTATGTCTTTGTCCTGTCTTAATTCCTTTTCAAAATTTATCAATGATCCTAATTATATAACAAAAGCACAAGAAAAACAACGATCTCTTCCTTAGGAAAACAAAAGAAACAAACACATATAACTTATGTGTGCCAATATATGTACCACAATGGGAGACTTTTTGTTTTTGTTTTTGAGTTGGAGTCTCACTTTGTCGCCCAGACTGGAGTGCAGTGGCTGCTCCCAGCCACCGCAGCCTCGACCTGCTGGGCTCCGGTGATCCTTAAGCCTCAGTCTTCCAAGTAGCTGGAACTACAGGCGCGCACTACCACGCACAGCTAATTTTTGATTTATTGTAGAGATGAGGTCTCGCCTGCCCAGGCGAGTCTCGAACCCACGGGCTCAGGCAATCCACTCACCTCAGTCTCCCAAAGGCGCGGGATTACTGGCTGAGACACTGAGCCCGGCTGGGAGACTTTTAAACTAAAAAAAAAATCTAAATGGCTTCATCATTTTAGCAAACACTGCAGTCTCTTTCATTTGATTAGGAAAAAACAAACTGTTGTAAAATCTGAAAATAAATGAAAAACCCTAGTTAGCCATTTCCTTTTAAAGAGAGAATTTTAGTAGACTTAATGAAAGCCTGGCTATCAAAGGTCATTTCATCCTAGTCCTGCTAATAGGTCCCAGGCTTCATACAAGTCCTTGTCTCTATGGCTATTTCCTTCCTATTTTTGGAACTGCATGCGACTTTTTTCTTTTTTTTTTTAATTGGAGTCTCACTCGGTCGCCCAGACTGGAGTGCAGTGGCCGCTACCAGCCACCGCAGCCTCGCCTGCTGGGCTCTGGCAATCCTTCCACCTCAGTCTTCGAGGAGCCGGAATTACAGGCATGCGCTACCACGCCTGGCTGTTTTGATTTATTGTAGAGATGAGGTCTCGCTGCCCAGGCGGGTCTCGAACCCGCGGGCTCAGGCAATCCACTCACCTCAGCCTCCCAAAGGCGCGGGATTACAGGCTGAGCCACCAGGCCCGGCGAC